>NC_058102.1:39709469-40012500 GCF_020171115.1 Neogale vison | reverse complement strand
CTTTTCGTACCCCCCCAAGCACTCCACGTTGCATCTCCACTTCCTCATATCAGGGAGATCATATGATAGTTGTCTTCCTCCGATTGATTTATTTTGCTGAACATAATACCCTCTAGTTCCATCCATGTAGTCGCAAATGAAAAGATTTCATTTCTTTTGATGGATGCATAGTATTCCATTGTGTGTGTGTGTGTGTGTGTGTGTGTGTATATATATATATATATATATATATACACACCATTTCTTCTTTATCCGTTCATCTGTTGATGGACATCTAGGATCTTTCCATAGTTTGGCTATTGTGGACATTGCTGCTATAAACATTCGGGTACCTGTGCCCCTTTGGATCACTATGTTTGTATCCTTAGGGTAAATACCCAGCAGTGCAAATTCTGGGTCATAAGGTAGCTCTATTTTCAACTTTTTGAGGAATCTCCATGCTGTTTTCCAGAGCGGTTGCACTAGCTTGCATTCCCATCAACAGTGTAGGAGGGTTACCCTTTCTCCACATTCTTACCAGCATCTGTCATTTCCTGACTTGCTAATTTTAGCCATTCTGACTGGTGTGAGGTGATATCTCATTGTGGTTTTGAATTGTATTTCCCTGATACCGACTGATGTGAAGCACTTTTTCGTGTGTCTGTTGGCCATCTGGTTGTCTGCTTTGCATAAATGTCTGTTCATGTCCTCTGCCCATTTCTTGATTGGATTATTTGTTCTTTGGATGTTGAGTTTGAGAAGTTCTTTATAGATTTTGGATACTAGCCCTTTATCTGATATGTCATTTGCATTTATCTTCTCCCATTCTGTCAGTTGTCTTTTGGTTTTGTTAACTGTTTCCTTTGCTGTGCAAAAGCTTTTGATCTTGATGAAATCCCAGTGGTACATTTTTGCCCTCACTTCCCTCACCTTTGGCAATGTTCCTAGGAAGAGGTTGCTCTGGCTGAGGTCAAAAAGGTTGCTGCCTGTGTTCTCCTCAAGGATTTTGACGGATTCCTTTCTTACATTGAGGTCCTTCATCCATTTTGAGTTTATTTTCATGTGTGGTCTAAGGAAATGGTTCAATTTCATTTTTCTGCATGTGACTGTCCAATTTTCCTAACACCATTTGTTGAAGAGGCTGTTTTTTGTTTTGTTTTTTTGTTTTTGTTTTTGTTTTTCCATTGGACATTCTTTCCTGCTTTGTCGAAGATTAGTTGACCATAGAGTTGAGGGTCTATTTCTGGGCTCTCTCTTCTGTTCCATTGATCTATGTGTCTGTTTTTGTACCATTACCATACTGTTTTGATGATGACAGCTTTGTAATAGATCTTGAAGTCTGAAATTGTGATGCCACCAACTTTGGCTTTCTTTTTCACCATTCCTCTGGCTATTCGGGGTCTTTTGTGGTTCCATATAAATTTTAGAATTATTTGTTCCATTTCTTTGAAAAAATGGATTGTACTTTGATAGGGATTGCATTAAATTTGTAGATTGCTTTAGATAGCATAGACTTTCACAATATTTGTTCTTCCAATCTATGAGCATGGAATATTTTTCCATTTCTTTGTGTCTTCCTCCATTTCTTTCATGAGTACTTTATAGTTTTCTGAGTATAGATTCTTTGCCTCTTTCTTTAGGTTTATTCCTAGGTATCTTATGGTTTTGGGTGCAATTGTAAATGGGATTGACTCCTTAATTTCTCTTTCTTCTGTCTTGTTGTTGGTGTAAAGAAATGTAACTGATTTCTGTGCATTGATTTTATATCTGACACTTTACTGAATTCCTGTACAAGTTCTAGCAGATTTTGGGTGAAGGCTTTTGGGCTTTCCACATATAGTATCATATCATCTGCAAAGAGTGAGAGTTTGACCTCTTCTTTGCCAATTTGGATGCCTTTAATTTCTCTTTGTTGTCTGATTGCTGAGGCTAGGACTTCTAGTACTATGTTGAATAGCAGTGGTGATAATGGACATCCCTGCTGTGTTCCTGACCTTAGTGGAAAAGTTCTCAGTTTTTCTCCATTGAGAATGATACTTGCGGTGGGTTTTTCATAGATGACTTTGATGATATTGAGGTATGTGCCTTCTATCCCTACACTTTGAAGAGTTTTGATCAGGATGGGATGCTGTACTTTGTCAAATGCTTTTTCAGCATCTATTGAGAGTATCATATGGTTCTTGCTCTTTTATTAATGTATTGTATCACATAGATTGATTTGTGGATGTTGAACCAACCTTGCAGCCCAGGAATAAACCCCACTTGGTTGTGGTGAATAATGTACTGTTGTGAATTAATGTCACAACACTGTTGGAGCCTATTGGCTAGTATTTTGGTGAGAATTTTCGCATCTGTGTTCATCTAGGATATTAGTCTGTAATTCTCCTTTTTGGTAGAGTCTTTGTCTGGTTTTGGGATCAAGGTGATGCTGGCCTCATAAAATGAGTTTGGAAGTTTTCCTTCCATTTCTATTTTTTGGAACAATTTCAGGAGAATAGGAATTAATTCTTCTTTAAATGTTTGGTAGAATTCCCCTGGGAAGAACTTCCCTGGAGTTTGGAGGTTTGGAGGTTTGTTTGGAGATTTTTGATGACTGTTTCAATCTCCTTACTGGTTATGGGTCTGTTCAGGTTTTCTATTTCTTCCTGTTTCAGTTGTGGTAGTTTATATGTCTCTAGGAATGCATCCATCTCTTCCAGATTGTCAAATTTGTTGGCATAGAGTTACTCATAATATGTTCTTATAATTGTTTGTATTTCTTTGGTGTTGGTTGTGATTTCTCCTTTTCAATCATGATTTTATTTATTTGGGTCCTTTCTCTTTTCTTTTTGACAAGTCTGTCCAGGGGTTATCAATCTTATTAATTCTTTCAAACAACCAGCTTCTAGTTTTGTTGATTTGTTCTACTGTTGTTGTTGTTTGTTTGTGTGTTTGTTTGTATCTATTTCATTTATTTCTGCTCTGATCTTTATTATTTCTCTTCTTCTGCTGGGTTTAGGCTTTCTTTTTTGTTCTTTCTCCAGCTCCTTTAGGTGTAGGGTTAGGTTGTGTATTCAAGACCTTTCTTGTTTCTTGTTTCCTTTCAGGACTGCCTTTGCTGTGTCCCACAGATTTTGAACCATTGTGTTTTCATTAGCATTTGTTTCCATGAATTTTTTCAATTTTTCTTTAATTTCCTGGCTGACCCATTCATTCTATATTTTTTAAAAGATTTTATTTATTTATTTGAGAGAGAGAGAGAGTGCACAAGCCAGGGGGAGGGGCAGAGAAGGAAGGAGAAGCAGACTTCCCACTGAGCAGGGAGCCTGATGCAGGGCTCCACTCAAGACCCTGAGGTCATGACCAGAGCTGAAGGCAGATGCCTAATTGACTGAGCCGCCCAGGTGCCCCAGAAGTGATATTTAAATACCCAATACAAATATGGTTCCAGATGCTAGACTATAGTAGCATCTGTCATGTAAGGTTGTACATTCTTGTAATTTCTTATTCTTGCTAAAACTTGAGAGAAAGGAGGGAGGAAATAAAAAAAACTGGAACTCTTACCTTTTCTAGTTGGTAATTTGTGGCAGACACCGATGAGGGAAGAAGGAAAGAAGCTTTGAAAGGAAAGAGGATGTCCATTTTTGCTTTAGACCAATAGGGAATTTATGAATTAGAAAATGAGGCTTTTAGTCAGTATCTGAGTGACTGAAAATCTATGAATCTAGATGGTATTCAGGACCCAGGAGTATGAAAGAGTCTATTTTAATAATTGTATTCTTACAAGTTTATTTCATCTAGTAAATTGACATCTAGCACTTCAATATACATACAAATATTTTTAAACCTGGATCCATTTATTTTCATAAGTGACAAGTTTGGTCTTTCTCCACATATTTAGTTTCTTGATATTGTTATCTGAGAATTACATTAGATTAATATTTTTAAATAATTTATTTTCCTGTTAAGAATAATGTTTAAGCTTTATGTTATTTTTTAACCCCAGAAATTTTTAGACTACATCCTTCTATATTTCAACTGATATCCATTTAAAATCACAATCTCTTTGTTCTTCCATTCTTAATATAATTTATCACTCAGTCAATTGAAGTTATCTGTTTGACTAATTTTTTAAAGGAAGTATATTGCCCCCTCTTTTTTAGACACCTTTATTCAGTGTCATGATCAGACTATTATATTTAACAATCAATAGCATGGGTGCAAAAAAATTTTTAAAAATCTACATTAAAACTCTTTGTTGGAATGCTTTATACTTTCCATGAGACAGAAACTAAAATAATCTTTTATACAATTAGTCACAAATACAGTCCTAAGTATTTTGCTCCTATACATGAGTACTATCTAAAACGTGTCTTTGTAGCAGCTAGGCCCTGCCACCACTGTTCTTGACTGAGATCACAAGTCGTTTGTAATCTGTACCTTCCCTGTCACTTCGCTGGCTCTCCTCTCCTGCTAAACTTTGTTTCCTGGCAGTAATTAAGGCCTTCTGCCACCACCATAGCTACTGCTGCTGCTGGAACACAAAAGCCACCTTGGTTTTGTGGTTTGGCAAAGTATTAGCCCTCCACCACCAGAGGGGTTAGGGTTTCCACCTCCAAAATTTCTTCCTTTCATGGATCCAGAATTTGAGGATTGATTGTTGTAATTGCCAAAATCATTAGAGCTTCCACCATCTCTAAAGTTGCTTGTACTACCACCACCATAGCCGCCTCCTCCATTGTTATAACTATTCTAACTGCCACAGTCACCATTGCCACTGCCCTGTTTCTGTAAGTCTGTCTACCACTTTCATAGCCTCTGCTTCCTCCAGAGTAACCAGGGCTGCCTCCCCAATAACCACCATCATTACCAAATCCATTGCAGCCATCCCACTGCCACCATATCTACCACCACCTCAACTGCTACCATAGCCACCTCACCCACTGACCTCGTGACCAAAGTTGTCATTCCCACCAGAACTACCTCCATGTCCACCACCAAAGTTTCCAGGACCACTTTTACTTCCTTGGGTGGATGAAACATTACCCATCTCTTCCTTGGATAGGGCGTTCTTTACTTCACAGTTGTGGCCATTCACAGTGTAGTATTTTTGAATGACAATCTTGTCTACAGAGTCATGGGTTCTCAAATGTTACAAAAGCAAAGCTTCTCTTTTTGCCACTGCTTCAGTCAGTCATGACTTGAGTCACTTCAATTTTCCCATTCTATTCAAAATAATCTCTTAAATGATGTTCCTCAATGTCTTCTTTAATGCCATGAACAAAAAACTTTTTCACAGTTAAGTGGGCACTACATATTTGAAAATCTTCTATTGAGACAGCCCTCTTTGGTTCTACAACTCTTTCATCCACTTTGTGTGGCTTCACATTCATGGCTGCATCTACCTCATCCACAGTGGTGTAAGTGACAAACCCAGAACCTCTGGAGTGCTTAGTGTTGGGATCTCTCATTATCACACAGTCCATAAATGTTCCCCAGTCCAAAATGGTTCCTCAGACTCTCATCAGTTGTTTCAAAGCTCAAACTTCTGATGACAAGCTTCTACAGTTGTTCAGACTCTTTGGGAGACTCTGATTTAGACATGATGGTGGTGGTGGGAGTGGGGGTGGGGGTCACTTTAAGGATGATCACTCAGTCAGAATGTATATTGGCTTCATAATGTCTAAAAATGGTGTTATATGACATTTGTAAAAGAATGATAATTTGGTTGGATAAATATTTTCTGAACATGGAATCTTTTTTATTTTTTTATTTTTTTAATTAAATTTATTTTCAGCATAACAGTATTCATTATTTTTTCACCACACCCAGTGCTCCATGCAATCCGTGCCCTCTATAATACCCACCACCTGGTTCTCCAACCTCCCACCCCTGCCCCCGCCACTTCAAACCCCTCAGATTGAAAAACAATCTGAGGAATCTTTTTTATTTTAAAAGTTTTGGGCGGTGGCGGGGGTGTGCCTGGGTGGCTCAGTGGGTTAAAGCCTCTGCCTTCAGCTCAGGGCATGATCTCAGGATCCTGGAATCAAGCCCTGCGTCAGGCTCTCTGCTCAACAGGGAGCTTGCTTCCCTTCCTCTCTCTGCGCCTGCCTCTCCGCCTACTTGTAATCTCTTTCAAGTAAATAAATAAAAATCTTTTAAAAAAAAAACTTTTTTTTTTCCTGCTCAACAATGCACAGATGTGTGCTGAAAATCCGATTTGTGTTCTAAAAGTATTCGTGGCGTTTTGTTTTGTTTCATCCTTTGTCCTTTTTATTACCAGAATTTGTCTAAAAGGAATCTTAATTAAAATTGCTTTAAAAAGAAGTTTAGAAATCTTCCCAGGTCAAAAATGTTTTCTTCAATTTACTTGATCACTGCTTCTAATCCACCTACCCTGTTTCTCATTCTGAGAGATGTATTTATGCAAGTTGAGAGTCTTTATATCTTGTATGAGCTGGTCTCAAGGCTCTGTTTTGAATCTGTAGTAATGTTATGAGTATCTTCCCCATTGCTTCTCCCACATTTATATCTTCATATAAGAAATTCATTCTACAGGCACACTAACATAGATTTGCTAAAGCTTTGAAAGACTGACTTTTTCAGCACCGATACTGGTTTTCCTCCTTTGTTTATTCCTTTTGGCCGTGTGGAAATCTGGGAGAGAGTTGTTTCCTTCTGTAATCTAATAACAAGCTTATCCAGACATCCAAAAGCACTGATTTGAAGTGCTGTTATATGTTACAACCTTATAAGAATGTCTATATCCATGTTACTAATATAATGCCTAAGATAAATTCATATAAGTAGAATTATTGATACAAAATTATGAACATTGAAGCCTTTTTTAAAATTAAAAAAAATTTTTTTTGACAGAGAGAGATCAGAAGTAGGCAGAGAGGCAGGCAGAGAGAGAGAGTAGGAAGCAGGCTCCCCACCGAGCAGAGAGCCAGATGCGGGACTCGATCCCAGGACCCTGAGACCATGACCTGAGCCAAAGGCAGAGGCCTAACCCACTGAGCCACCCAGGTGCCCTGAAGCCTTTTTTTTTTTTTTTAATTCCAATATTAGTTAACATATGATGTTACATTAGTTCCAGGTGTACAATAATGATTCCATAATTCTTTGTATTACTCAGTGCTCATCTTTCTTTTTCTTTTGAACATTTAATTAATTAACTTATGTATATCTATATGTATGGGGGGTGTAGAAAGAGGGAGAGAATCCCAAGCAGATGCAGTATTGAGGATAGAGCCCAATCCAGGCTTTATCCCACACCCCTCAGATCATGACCTAAGCCCAAATCCAGAGTCAAATGCTTAACCAACTGAGCCACCTAGCCTACCCCCCCCCCACCAACCCTGGCTCATCTTGATAAGTGTTCTCTTAATCCCCTTCACCTATTTCACCCATCTAAGCACCCACATATGGGAACATCAAAATCTTTTGATGGTCATTATCAAAATAAATTCCATTACAGAAATGTAATGTCAAATTAAAAGTCTTCTATCAGTAGATTATGTTTTCATGTGTTTATTTTGAGAAGCTAAAAATTGTATCTCAATATTTAAGCCAATTTAAATTTTCTTCCAGTGAAGTTACACATGATTTAGTAAAATAACTTGATGCTGTATAAATTGTCTTTTCAGGTCTTTGATTTTTTTAAAAAATAGATTCCAATAAGTCACTTAATAAAGTTTGATCAGTTCTTTGTATAGTAAGTATACTAATGTCCTGTTATATTATTTATAATAGGTTCACCTCTATAAAAAATAGACCCTTAAAAGAATAATCTTTTATTGATATGCAAATTTATACTTTACATAGTTGCAGTTATTCTACATATGAATTTTAACAGTGGTCAACACAAAAATCTTTAAATTTCCATCTTTGTCAAGAATTCCTTTTCTGCAGAGGGAAAATATTTAGTTTTTATTTCATTTTTCTTCTAGCACAATAATTCCAAGTCGTTTTTATCAAAACATAAGATGGGGCACCTGGGTGGCTCGGTGAGTTAAGCTTCTACATTCAGCTCAGGTCATGATCCCAGGGTCTGGGAATCCAGCCCTGCATCCAGCTCCTTGCTTGGCAGTTCTCTCTGCTTGTTTTCTCTCTCTCTCTCTCTCTCTCGGCCCACACTTACTCTCTCTCAAATAAATAAATAAAATCTTTCTTAAAAACTAAAAAATAAATTTAAAATGTCATGTGACTTGTAGGATTAAGGATGTGGCTCAAAAATCACATTTTCCATTAGCCTAAAAATTGAGAACCAAAATTTATCCAACCCATAAGAGAAAAACTGAACAAATAAAATGAATTTCCAAAATCAAGAACCAACTGTATTAAAACTTAAAAAGTTTTTATACTAAATGTCCTTTATTTTAGTATGTTTGATTTTTTTATATATATTTCTCTGTAAAGCTCCATGAAAATAGTGTCTACTTCTGTTTTCATCACCAACTTCTCCTAAATCTTGGCAGAGTACCAGCTGAATTATAATATTTGTTAAATATAACAGATCTTACAGATGTATATGTGTGTGGAGGGATGTGTGTGTATGTGTGTGTGTGTGTGCATGCATTAATAGTGCATTTAATAAGTGCATAGGTGGTATATTTTCTGAGTCCTTGTATGTCTGAGAACCTAATGATCTATTACTATGTAGGAAGAAATCCTTGGTTTTCTACAGAATTCTTGAGTTTTATTTTTATTTTTTTTTAAGATTTTATTTATTTATTTGACAGACAGAGATCACAAGTAGGCAGAGAGGCAGGCAGAGATAGAGGGGGAAGCAGGCTCCCTGCTGAGCAGAAAGCCCGATGTGGGACTCGATCCCAGGACCCTGGGATCATGACCTGAGCTGAAGGCAGAGGCTTTAACCCACTAAGCCACCCAGGCACCCCGAATTCTTGAGTTTTAAACTTGTTTGTTCAATACCTTTAACTATCACTCCACTGCCTTTTAGCATTATATTATTATATGGTATAAATTCAAAGCTATTATATTTTTGTTCAGAGTTTATAGACCTTGATCCTCCTCTCTTCAAAATTCAAAACTTTTACTAAGACATGTCTTGATAAGGATCTTATTTGACTGATTCTGGGGGGAGTACAGTCCCCTTTTATCTATATACCTAGTTCATATTTTTTTAAAAGATTTTATTTATTTATTGGACAGAGAGAGAGATCACAAGGAGGCAGAGAGGCAGGCAGAGAGAGAGGAGGAAGCAGGCTCCCCGCTGAGCAGAGAGCCCAATGCGGGGCTCGATCCCAGCACCCTTGGGATCATGACCTGAGCCAAAGGCAGAGGCTTAACACACTGAGCCACCTAGGCGCCCCTACCTAGTTCATATTTTAATTAAAACAATTTTTCTTATTTTTTTCTTATTGTCTTTTATTATGTTATGTTAGTCACCATATAGTACATCATTAGTTTTGACGTAGGGTTCCAAGATTCATTGTTTACGTATAACTCCTAGTGCTCCATGCAATACATGCTCTCTGTAATATCACCAGGCCAACCCATCCTCCCACACCACTTCACTCTAAAACCCTCAGTTTGTTTCTTGGGGTCCACAGTCTCCCATGGTTCATCTCCCCCTCTGATTCACCCCCCTTCATTTTCCCTTCCTTTTCTAATGTACTCCATGTTATTCTTTATATTCCACAAATAAGTGAAACCATATGGTAATTGACTTTCTCTGTTTGACTTACTTCACTCAGGATAATCTCCTCCAGTCCCATCCATGTTGGTACAAAAGTTGGGTATTCATCATTTCTGATGGCTGAGCAATATTCCATTGTATATATGGACCATATCTTCTTTATTCATTCATCTGTTGAAGGGCATCTTTGCTCTTTCCACAGTTTGGTATTTTTAATATTGTTTCTGGTCTTATTTATTCTTCACCCACATTCAGAATTCCTAATTACCTTCCCATATTCTTTCATATAACTACTTCTGTCTTCCTTAATTCCATTTCTTAGATTTTAAAATAATTATTATAGGGGCAAGTGGGTGACTCAGTGGGTTAAAGCCTCTGCCTTCAGCTCAGATCATGATCCCAGGGTCCTGGGATCAAGCCCCGCATCGGGCTCTCTTCGCGGCAGGAAGCCTGCTTCCTGCTCTCTCTCTGCCTGCCTCTCTGCCTACTTGTGATCTCTGTCTGTCAAATAAATAAATAAATAATCTCTTTTAAAAAATAAAATAAAATAAAATAAAATGATTATTATAAAAGGAAAAAACTGAAGGAGGAGAAGTAGAAGCAGCAAGTCTTTACCACTGGGAAATAAAAACTCTTTAAAAATCACCTCTTACACCTAGGTGAAATAAAAAACTGAACAATATATAGATTCATATTGTACATCTGCCAGAACTTGAAAATATCTAGCTAAATGTTTCTTATAAGTTACAGAGAATAGGAAAAGGAATGTCATTGAAATCTGGTATCAACTGCACAAATAAAAAAAATTTCCACTCTTTGGAACAAACTATTTTCATATGAAGGTCAGGAGTTCAACAAAAGAAAGTGTAAACATGTCTTTTTTGAAGTATCTGCTTAGAACTAAACACTAGTACTTCTACCTTGTTTTATCGGAGCAAGTTGTATAGTCAAGTTTAAAATCAGTGAACAGGAAGGTATACTCAACCCCCAAGCAGATCTTGTTCTGGGAAGAAAATAATTATTTAAAACAAAAACCAAAAACCAAAGAGGATAGTATGCTAAAAGTATATCTACCAATTCCTATTTAATTGAACTAAAGTTTTAATCCAGAACGAAGGTTGAATTTTGTCCAGTGACTTTTTGGGGGAATATAACCCTATCATATATGAAATATTTATAAATATGTGAGGAAATAAGGGCTTTTTACTAAATTTGTTGTGAATAGTCACTTAAGAAGAGATAAAATTAGATTTGTATCTCACACCATATCACACAATAAATTCCAAATGGATCAGAGATAAAAATGTGGAAATGTAAACCACCATGTACTTAAAGAAGGCAACGATAAATCATTTATAACCAGAGAAAATTTTAATTATGACTCAAAACATTACTAAGTTTGAGCACATCAAAACCTGAATTCCAAGAAATAATAAAAAGAAAATACAAATGATAGTTACATATTGCAAAATATTTGAAACCTGTAATATATACAAAAGACAAATGGTTCTAATATAAGAACAGACTGTTCAGAGAAGAAGAAATAAAAATGGCCCAAACATGTGAAGAAATGGTGAAGCTCATACATAATAAAAATAAATATTAAAATTATATTTTCCAACTCTGGCCAAAATTCACAAATTTGACAACAAACTCTATTGTATGAAAACTGTAATAATACTGATACATCGCTAATGAGGATGCAAAGTGATTCAACACTTCTGGTGAAGAATGTAGCAAGACCTAGAAAAATTGCTAAGCATTTACCAATTTACTCAATTCCCTTCTAGGAGTCTACTCCTAATACAGATCAGCAAAAATATGAAATCTCTCATAAACAAAGTTATTCTTTGTGCTATTATTTGTAATATTATCGGAAATGACCCAAATATCCATCAGTTTGGTACTGATTGGATAAATTATAGAAATTTATCATATTATAAAAATATAAAAATATGAAATCTCTTATAAACAAAGTTACTCTTTGTGCTATTATTTGTAGTATTATCGGAAATGACCCAAATATCCATCAGTTTGGTACTGATTGGATAAATTATAGTCTGTGTAAGTAATCAATACAATACAGCTGAAAAATGGAATGAAGAATATTCCTATAAATTGAAATGTAGCAATCTTTAGGATATAATGTGAAATGAAAAAAGCAAAATGTCAAAAAATAAATACAGTATGTTATCTTTTCTGCAAGAAACATATAAACGTATATATATCTATTTTCTTACATTTGAAAAAAAAACACACTAGATTGGTAAATTAAAAACAATATTATGCCTGTAGAAGAACTGAGGAGATTTAAGGGTTTGGTTAAAAAAGTCACAAAATATAGTTACATTATTATTTTTGTAAATTATTTTCTGATATTATTTTTGTTTCAATCTTACATTTCTGGACTAAGCATAAGATCACCAGATAATATAAAAGGCATCTCCTTAAGGTGAAATGTTTGCATCCTTTTCAGGTCATCATGCCAATTTGTTTTTAATTGAAATTTTGTTGGCTTTGTGATTATTGGAGATTTTTCAATAGAATCTGAGAGTGAGTTGACTATGAGTCTACTTATTCCATGTAGTAATTTTTTTTTTTTTTAAGATTTAATTTTTAGGTAATCTCTATACCCAATGTGGAGCTCAAACTCAACCCTGAGATCAAGAGTCATGTGCTCCACTGACTAAGGCAGCCGGGTGCCCCAGTAATTTTCTTTTTTTAAATCTGTTCATAGACATCTTTTAAAAAGTGGAAAAATTTACATTATACTTCTCATATAAATTCACACACTAGGGACGCCTGGGTGGCTCAGTGTGTTAAGCCTCTGCCTTCGGCTCAGGTTGTAATCCCAGGGTCCTGGGATCAAATCCCGCAACGTGCTCCGTCTCAGCAGGGAGCCTTCTTCTCTCTCTGCCTTTGCCTGTCACTCTGCCTGCTTGTGCATTCACTCTCTCTCTCTCTCTGGCAAATATTTTTAAAAATTCACACACTAATTATGAAATTCTAATTATCTTTATGATATTTTTAAGATCTGACATAAATAATCTCAGTCTCCTTTTTAAAATGCCTTAGCTGATCTTCTTTATCTACTTAATTTAGTTAATATTCCAAGTCATACCAGCAAAAAATAAAACTTTCTTTATTTGAGATTTTTCTTCAAGTTGCTTAGGTCCATAATTGTTGGAAAAGACTTTGGAAATTTACATTATTTGTTTTTACTATAGAGGCTCATGACATGCCTTTTGATATCTAAGATTTCTCTCCTAATGTTTAACATTTTTTCAGAATTTTTATAATATAGTTTCACATATATATTAAAACTTTTCTGATATTTTTTGTGCCAATTAGAGTATAGGACAGCTATTTATTTTGGTATGATTATTTTGTGCTTAAGCACTTTTTTTTCTCATTAGTTCTTGCAGGTAGAAAAACACGTTTGCTCTTTTTATGACTATGATGTCAGGTTTCCAAAAGTTGCAGCCAACATATCTGAGTTGTGACTTATTGACTTAATAAAACATGAAATAAAATGTTTAATATCAAATTAAAGTGAGAATTCTTTCAGTTGCATTTAAATATGCTGATTATTCTTCATAGTAAGATAAAACCTATCTATTCTTATTTTACTATTGGGGATTTTCTATATACTATCCTATTATTAGTTTCTACTTTAAAAAGTGGGAATTCCAACAGATCTTTTAGGAGCACATTCCAATAATTAATAACCCTCATTATTAGAAGACATCTTTTAACTTACTTAAATTTTTAGTGTTTCAATTCGACCTAGGTACTTATACTCTTCCTCGTCAATTGAGATAGTTCATCATCAACATTTTGCTGTTTCTCTCAATGTTCATTTTTCATGTGAATGTTATTTATCCTTTTTCAATTATTTTCATACATCAAAAATATTTAATAAAGGGTCTCGTCATCTTCATAAATACATCATGGACTAAATTTTAATTACTACCTTTAATTCCTTATATAACCATACTTGTCATGCCTGAAAGGTTCAAGTGGCTTTTGACCTGATTTTTTAAATTATTTAATAGTAATTTTTACCTTTATCATTTAAAGAAAATGCTAACCAAAAAAAGATTATTCTAATTTTACTATAAACAATCACTAGGTAAAAGAAAATTCTTAAGCAATTAGATTTCTGGTGAAAATAAATATACTTATAAAACTAGTTTAACCACTTAAAATTATTTTTCTAAAGCATTCTGCATTGAAGATGATATTTTCCAGCTGTGCATTTTTTTAAAGATTTATTTATTTTAAAGCACATGTGAGCAAGTGGAGGGGCGTAAACAGAGAGGGAGAGACAATCTCATGCAAGCTCCATGCTCAGTGGGAAGCCTGATGCAGGGCTCAGTGTCATGACTCTGGGACCATGACATGAGCCAAAATCAAGAGTCAATCACTTAACTGACTGAGCCACCCAGGAGCCCCACCAGCTGCGCATTTTAAATTGAGCTTAGATAACTAATATTAGACGATTAGCCAAAAATAAATATGTATACTAGAAAATACATATGAATTAAAATGGACTTTATTAAATACATAATATCAATAGGTAAATATATAATAAGGCAATAAAAATACTAAATATGTGAAATATTTTTCAACTTACATTCAAAACTATGATTTAATACTTTCATTTTAGGTAAGAGGAAAGGATTTTTTTAATTGAACATTATTTTCTAGACAAAGATCAGTTAATCCAAGAGACCTTAAAAATGAGGACTACCTTGATATTGCTATATATACCCAGACATAGAACATTGCTTTCAGAAACAGTTCTCAAGACTTGTGACAGAAAAGTAATTTTGTTTTAATTAAGGTTTGTTGAATGAAATAATGACAATATATTTATTAAAATTAGCATAGTATATTTTTAATAAGATTCTGAAAATACCAAGGAAAGGCTTAGTTTCATGTTAATTTTTTATTTTGAAATTGATTTGTTCCTTAAAAATCTAGAAATTAATAATACTTAGAACATATCTAATTTTTAATTCAAATCAATGGAAATAAAAATGACTTTTTCTCTCTATAGTTCTCTAGATACGTGTATTTTACTTCAAGGAATATCTTTATCAGTAGAAACAGAAAATAAATATAAACTCTTCTCCTGTACAATATAGATTACTCAAGTCTAAACCTATGATAGACAACTATTCCCTCTTCACAGATTGACAATGACCTAAGCCAAAAAAAAAAAAAAAATCAAAAAGAATTATGTTTTGAACTTCTAAGTACTGTCTACTGTGATTGCTCGTCATAATTAAAATCAGAAATCTTTCAAGTGTCACTAACTTAAATAAGGCTTTTGTTGTTTTATAAAATCCAGTGGAGCATTTAGAATGGCTGAATCAATTTTTCTCCCTTACTATAGCCTCAGTGATCTAATTCAGTCATTACAAAACAATTCTTCCTTTATTCCTATGGCCTAAGCAAAAGTGAGTTAAAATAGTAGAGAAAAAGTGAGTATCATTGATTGAAACCAGAGAGAGAGATATTTTACTCATTAGCTTTGCTTTTTATTCTCCTAATTAGCTTGAGCTTTTCAATGAGAATGGGTGGCAGATCAGTGGGTAACGAGTTTGTTATTCAGTGATATGGAGAAATGCAATACAACTGATTATTGACTTTCCTGTGAGGTATAAAAGCTCCTTCACAAATAGTGTGCCACTTCATTTTTGGAACAAGCAAGAAAGTAAAGAAATTTGTGGTTAATGAAATCTAATAGAGAAGGTAGATTTTAACATGGGTCTGCTCATTCCCAAATGAGAGAGTTCTGTTCTCTGAAACTTATCTGCTATGACAGTAGAAGGAAAGAAATGAGATGGTATTTATCTGAGACATGTATTTTATGTGGTCACTGTATATTCATTTGTTCAATACAAATTTATTGAGTTCCTATTTGACAATTACTGATTATAGGCACTTAAATACAGTGATGAGCAACACAGATAAATTCTTTGCTCCTTGCATGGGGTTTATAATCTAGAAAGAGAAGACAAAAAAAAAAAAACATATAAATTAGGAAAAGTGCCATGTAAATGGATTTATAATTTTGCTAAGATGGGGTATTTTATAACAGATGAGTGTTCTATCACAAACCAAAAGGAAGCTTGATTTTTTAAAAAAGTTTAAACTATTATAAGCATTGAAACATTAAGTACTGAGTACTTAGAGTACATAATCTCTGAGAAGCAGCAGTGTAAGGTTAAACAAACTTTTTGAGTTACTTCTTTCCTTCAGGTTCTAAACAAAGGGCAGGAGACTGATGAACAAAGAATGGACCCAGAGAAAAGACCTTTCCTAGTATTTAGAGAGGGAGCATAGCTTTTTGTCAGCTCTACAAGGACAAAAAATAAAAACACAAGGGACCAAGATTTCAATAAAATGGGTTGTGCAGAGAACTAATATTAATGCTATGTCAGTTTCCACTCAAGATATTTAGCAAATGTTAAAGCTACATGAGGCATAAGACTGAGCAGGCAAGAAAGAACTCTATAAACAATCAAAGAAAATTTTTGGGTCGTCTATACATGTAAAGAAAACTAGGATTAGGCTTTAGAACTCACCAGTAAACAACCCCAATGTAGTTGGAAGGCCACATGTAAAGGAGCTTACCATTTATATGTTTTCCTTTAGGGGTGTTATGGCTTCAGGTCTTACATTGAAGTCTTAAATCCATTTTGAGTTCATTTTTGTATATGGTCAAGTTTCATTCTTTTGCACATGGCTGTATAATTTTCTTAGCACCATTTAGAGAGGACATTCTCATTTCCCTATTGTATATTCTTAGTTTCTTTATTGTAAATTAATTGGTCATACAGGCATCGGTTTATTTCTGAACTCTCTTTTCAGTTCCATTGATCTATGTGTCTGTTTTTATGCCAGTACCATACCATTTTGATTATGATAACTTTGTAATATAGTTTGAAATGCAAAATGCCATTTCAAGTTTTCTTTGGGTATAGTTGACAGGTAATGTTATATTAGTTTCAGGTGTACAACACCTGCAGGGATTTGACAGGTTTATACATTATGCTGTGTTCATTACAGGTATAGCTAGCATCTGTACCATTACATCGCTATTATATAATAGACTAATTCCTTACTCTGCTTTTTATTCCTATCACTTACTCATTCCATACCTGGAGGCATGTATCTCTTTCTCTATTTCACTCATTTTGCCCAACCTTCCCTCTGGCAACCATCAGTTTTTTCTCTGTAATTATAGTTCTGATTCTGTTTTCCTTTTGGTTATTTCTTTAGATTCCATTTATGAGTGAAATCATATGGCATTTGTCCTTCTTAATCTGACTTATTTCACTTAGTATAACACCTCATTCTTTTTTATGGGTGTGTATATTCCTGTGTGTGTGTGTGTGTGTGTGTGTACATACCACACTTTCCTTATCCATTCATTTACTGATAGACACTTAGGTTGCTTCCATGTCTTGGTTATGCTAAATATTGCAATAAACATAGGGATGCATATGTATTTTTGAAATAGTGTTTTGTTTTCTTTGGGTAAATATCTAAAAGTTGAAATAGTGGTATTTCTATTTTTAAGTTTTTGAGGAACCTCTGTTCTGTTTTCCACATAGCTATACCAGTTTACATTTCCACCAACAGTGCACAGGTTCCTTTTTCTCTACCTCTTCACCAACACTTGTTTCTTGTCTTCTTGGATTTTAGCCATTCTAATTGGTGTGAGGTGATATCTCATTGTGGTTGTGATTTGCATTTCCCTGATGATTACTGATGTTAAATATCTTTACATGGTCTTTTGGCCATCTACCTTAGTCTTCTTTGGAATAATATCTACACATGTCCTTTGCCCGTTTTTTAATAGGGTGTTTGGTTTTGGGGTATTGAGTTGTATCAAGTTTTTAATATGCTTTAGATACTGACGCTTCAACAGGGTATGTCATTTGCAAATATCTTCCCCATTCAGTCTTTTTGTTTTTTTGATCATTTCCTTTGCTGTGCAAAAACTTTTTATTTTGATGTAGTCCCAATAGCTTATTTTTTTTCTTATTTTTCTTACCTTAGGAGACATAGCTAGAAAAATGTTACTAGGGCTGATATTATAAGATGAATTACTGCCTATGTTTTCTTCCATGATTTTTATGGTTTCAGGTTTCACATTTTGGTGTTTAATTCAACTTAAGTTTATTTCTGTGTACGGTGTTAGGAAGTAGTCCAGTTTCATTTCTTTTACATGTAGCTGTCCAGTTTTCCCAGCATCATTTGTTGAAAAGATTGTGTTTTCCCTATTAACATGTTCTTCCCTCCTTTGCGATAGGTTAATAGACTGTACAAGTATGGGTTTATTTCTGGGGCTTTCTGTTCTGTTGATCTTGTTTTCCATTTTTGTGCCCATACCATACTGTTTTAATTACTACAGCTTTGTAGTATACCTTGAAATCTGGACTTGGGATACCGTCAGCTTTGTTCTTCATTCTCAGGAGAGCTTTGGCTATTTGGGGTCTTCTGTGGTTCCATGTAATTGTTACCATTATTTGTTCTAGTTCTGTAAAAACACTACTGGTATTTTAATAAGGATTGTATTGAATCTGTAGTTTGCATTGGATAATAAGCACATTTTGACAATATTAATTCTTCTACTCCATGAGCATAGAATATCTTTCCCTTTGTGTCATTTTCAGTTTGTTTCACAAATGTTTTATAGTTCTCAGAATACCAGACTTTCACCTCTTTGATTAAGTTTATTCCTGGGTATCCTATTCTTTTTGGTTTAGTTATAAATGGAGGTTTTTTTGTTTTTTTGTTTTTTAATTCCTGTTTCTATGACTTTGTGGTTAGTGTATAGAAACCCTACTGATTTCTGGGTATTAATTTTGTATCCTTACACTTGCTGATTTTTTTTTAAATTTCTAGTAGATTTTTTGATGATATCCTTAGGATTTCTAGGTATCGTATCATGTTGTCCAAAAATAATGACAATTTAATTCCTTTTTTTTACCAATAAGGATGGCTCTTATTTCTTTCTCTTGTCTGTTTACCATTGCTAGGGTTTCTGGTACCATTTTTAATAGATATGGAGAGAAATGGATCTTGCTCCTGACCTTGGAGAGAAAGCTCTGTTTTCATTCATCTTTATTGAGGAAGATGTTAGCAGTGAGTATTTCATATATGACCAGGACTGGTGTGCACTTGAGGACCCTGGGTTTGCTGATGTTGTAAGCTCCCCATGATGTCTTGACCCCACCATTTATGACATCTGGATTTGCCAGTTCGAGTGTCAGGATCCTGCAGTTATGCTGTTTAATCTCATCCTCATGGCATCCAGACCCTGCTCCAGTTTGGGCTTTTAAGGAGGAAGGGGAGGGACACCTGGGTGGTTCAGTCTGTTAAGCATCTGCCTTCAGCTCAGGTCATGACCTCAGTGTCCTGGGATCAAGTCCCACATCAGGCTCCTTGATCAGCAGGGAGCCTACTTCTCCCTCTGCCAGCTACTTTCCCTGTTTGTGCTCTCTCTATATATGTAGCAAATAAATAAATATTTTTTTAAAAGGTAGAAGGGGAGAAAGTGTTCCCACATCTCCTCAGCCCTATCAAATTGTGGCTTTTTTTTTTTTTTCCTGTACTCTATCATGACTAGGGCTGATGTGGATTTGCAGAAACTGGGCTCACTAATATTGCAAACTCAGAGATAACTGAACTCCCCAGTTGTGTGCCCAGACCCTGCTCCATCTTAGGCTTTTAATGTGGGGCAGAAACATAAACCATGTCATTCTCCAGTCCCTTTGACCTGGAGAGCTTTCCTGTAGTTTCCCCGCCACTCTGCAGAATTCTAGTGTTGTCTCTTCTATATGTTTGTGCCTCTTTTAATTTTAATTTTTATTTTTTAGTGTTCACCTTCTTTTTATTTATTTACTTTTATTTAAACCATGTCTTGTTTTCTGTGCCCAAGGACAGAGAAGGATCTATTTATGGTCGCTCAGTACTATTTTTCCCCACGGCTGTTTGCAGCACTGGGAACGGGTCTATATCTCTCTTATTATTCTCTTTTCATTCTGTCTTTGGTTGTTCAGTCATTTTACAGTCAGCCCTTATTCTTCAGGAGGATTTTTTCTGTTAATTGGTGTAATTTGGTGTGTTCTGTGGAGTGGGTGAGTTCAGGGTTTTCTTGCATTGCCATCTGAATGGGAGTGCCCCACAATTGGAATTTTGATAGAGATTGCATTGAATCGATAGACTGATATGGGTAGTAGTAGATTTTTAACAATATTCTTCTGATCCATAAACATGAAATATCATTCCATTTATTTGTGTCTTTAGTTTCCTTTATTAATGTCTGTTAGTTTTCAGAGCAGAGGTCTTTCACTTCCTTGATTAAATTTATTTCTTCATATTTCATTCTTTTGATGGAATTGTATATGAGATTACATTCTTTATTTCTTTTTCTCATAGTCCATTATTTGTGTATAGAAATGTAACAGAATTTTGTATATTGATTTTGTATCTTGCAACTTCACTGAGCTTGTGATTAGCTAACAGTATTTTGGAAAAGTCCCTAACATTTTCTTTACATGCCATCTGCAAATAGTGACATTTTTATTTCATCCTTTCCAAGTTAGATGCCTTTTCTTTATTTCTTCTTTCCTTCTTTTTCTCTTTCTTTCTCTCTTTTAACTGCTATAGCTAAGACTTCCAATACTTCATGGAATAAAAGTAGCAAGAGTGGGCATCTTTGTCTTTTTCCTGATTTTAGAGGAAAAGCTTATTCAGATCTTCAACATTAAAAACAAAGTTAGCTGTGGACTTGTCATATATAGCCTTTATTATGTAGCCTTTATTATTCTTATAAAGTATGTTTCTTATATACTCACTTTTATATTAAAGTATGTTCCCTCTATTCTCACTTTGTTGAGAGTATATAAGTCATAAATTGATGCTGAATTTTCTGAAATTATTTTTCTGCATCTATTTAGATGGCCATGAGATTTTTATCCTTCATTTTCTTAATATCGTGTAGCATGATGATTGATTTGCAGATGTTGAACCACACTTGCAATTTGGAATAAATTCCACTTGAGCATGGTATATGCTCTTATTAGTGTATTGTTAAATTCAGTTTTCTAATATTTTTTGATGGTTGTTGCATCTATGTTCTTCAGGGATATTGGCCTGTGCTTTTCCTGTTGATTCCTTGTCTGGTGCTGTTACAGTGATGTTAGCCTCATAACATAAGTTTGGAACGATTTGTCCTCAATTTGGAAGAGTCTGAGAAGGATTGGTATTAATTCTTTTTTGCATAGTGAGTAGAATTTACCAGTGATACCATCTGGTCTTGGACTTGTTCGTTGGAAAGATTTTGATTTTCAGATTGAATCTCTTTACTAGAAATCCATCTATTTAGATTTTCTATATTTTCATGATTCAGTCTTGGTGGGTTCTGTATTTCTAGTAACAACATTTTTTTAGGTCGTCTGATTTGTTAGCATATAATTGTTCAAATAGTCTTTATGATTCTTTGTATTTCTGTAGTATCAGTTGTAACATTCCTTTCATTCCTAATTTTATTTCTTTGAGCCCTCTTTTTTGTCTTGATGAATCTAATTAATGGCTTGTCAGTTGTGTTTATCTTTCAAAAACCAGTTCTTGGATTTAT
The DNA here is from genome assembly GCF_020171115.1 of Neogale vison. Taxonomy (NCBI): domain Eukaryota; kingdom Metazoa; phylum Chordata; class Mammalia; order Carnivora; family Mustelidae; genus Neogale; species Neogale vison. The sequence continues at coordinate 39,991,216 of NC_058102.1, read as the reverse complement.
ATTTTTATTGTCTTTTTTAGTCTCTATTTCATTTATTTCTGTTCTGATCTTATTTTTTTAAATTAACATATAATGTATTATTTACCCCAAGGGTACAGGTCTGTGAATCATCAAGTTTACACATTTCACAGCGCATACCATAGCACATACCCTCCCCAGTGTCCATAACCCAACCATCCTATCTGCACCCCCCACCCCCTAGCAACCCTCAGTTTGTTTCGTGAGACTAAGAATCTCTTATGGTTTGTCTTCCTCCTGATCCCATCTTTTTTTAGTTTTCACCCACTACCCCCAATGCCTCCCTGCTCTACCTCTCAAATTCTTCATATCAGAGAGATCATATGATAATTGTCTTTTTCTGATTCACTTATTTCACTTACATAATACCCTCTAGTTCCATCTTATTATTTCCCTTACTGTATTAACTTTGGCTTTTGTTTGTACTACATTTTCTAGTCTCTTGAGGTGTAAAGTTAGGATTGTGTTTTTGTTTTGAGATTTTTGTCCTTTTTCAAGGTAGGCATTTATCACCACGAACTTCTCTCTTAGAACTGCTTTTGCTGAACCCATAAGTTTTTAACATGTTACATTTCCATTTTCATTTGTCTCAAGGTATTTTTTTCTTTTTTGATTTATTCTTTGACCCATTGTTGTTCAGTAGCATATTGTTTAATTTTCACATATAATATTAATTTCCAGTTTTCATCTTATAATTGATTTCTAGTTTCATACCATTGTGATTGGAAAAGATGCTTGAAATGATTTCAGTTTTAAATTTATTAATACTTGTTTCATGGCCTCTATTCTGGAGAATATCCCATGCACACTTGAGAATAATATGTATTCTATTTCTTTTGGCTGGAATGCTCTGTATTTATCTGTTAAATCCATCTGGTTTAATGTGTCATTTAAGGCCAATGTTTTCTTATTGATTTTCTGTCTGGATGATCTATCCTCAATATAAGTAGGGTATTAAGTCCACCCATTTTTATTGTACTGTCTATTTCTCCTTTTAGGCCTGTTAATATTTGTTTTATAAATGTAGGTGTTCCTATCTGGGTGCATAAATATTTACAAATGTTATGTCCTTTTGCTGGATGACTCCTTTATCATTACAAAGCTCCCTTCTTTGTCTCTTATTACAGTCCTTGTTTTAATGTCTATTTGTCTGAGGTAAGCATAGCTACTCCGTGTTTCTTTGTCTTTCCATTTGCATGGACTATCTTTTTCCATTCTGTTGTTTCTGTATGTGTGTATCTTTATATCTGAACTAGTCTCTTACAGGCAGCGTATAGCTAGGTCTTATTTTTTTTATTATTCATATAGCCACTCTGTGTCTTTTGATTGGAAATTTTAGTCTATTTACATTTAAACTAATTATTGACAGATATGTACATATTGACACTTTATAAATTTTCTGGCTTTTTTATAGTTCTGCCTTATTCCTTTTTTCTTGCTTTTTTGTGGTTTGATGATTTTCTTTAGTGGTATGCTTAGATTCCTTTCTCATCATCTTTTGCGTACCTACAGTTGGTTTTTAGTTTGTAGTTACCATGAGGCTACATAAAACAACATATTTGTAGCAGTCTATTTTAAGTTGATAAGTTGTATAGTATATGTATATACTATATATACTATAACATATACTGTAGCTCTACATTTTTAGTTTCCCCAGCCCTCTACATTTTATTATCATTTGTTCACTTTTAGCAATTTCTTTTCTTCTCTTATTTTGTGCACTGAATGCATAAAAGAGGTGTGTTGATTTATACTGAAAATTATGATAGTTATGTACATATGTGTTTTGAAGGTAAAATAGAGCTCTCAGTTGACCTGAAATGTGCATGCAGCTTTAATGAATAAATAAAACTTTTTGTTGTCTTATGCCTCTGATACTATGTTATTGTAAATTACTGATATGTGACCTGACCTTACCTTGTCTGATACATTTTCCAAGATGATCCAACCATATATTCACTCTCCATCCTTCTCATCCTTCCATATTTCTTCAGACGTATTAGCTTTCTTGATGTTCTGAAACAAGGCAGATCCATTCCCAATTCAAGACCTTTAAATAGGAAATCTCAAAATTGAAATCACTTCCATCTGATATATGTGTGAAACAATCTCTCACATCTTCCACATCCTATGTCAAAAAGTTGTCTCCTCCATAAGGCCTCTCCCTACTGCCCTATTTAACATTTCAGTTTCTACATGATCCCTTTTCCTCTACCTGGCTTAATTAATTACCTATATATTAGATGGTGATAAATTATATAGGTATATATGGCTCGTTTTTTAAAAATTTTGTTTCTCCTCCACCAGAACATAAGGGCAAAACTTTTCCTTTATCTTTTTGAGAGAAGTTTTAGATTCACAGTAAAATTAAGAGGAAGGTAAGAGATTTCCTACATGCATCCTGTCCCCACACATGTAAAGGTCATTCCATTATCAACATCCCTCCAGAGTGGCACAATCATTACAATCATTACAGTCATTACAGTTGATGAACCTACACTGATACACAATAATCATTCAAAGTCCATAATTTATATTACATTTCACTTTTGGGGTGTAAATGCTATGAATCTGAACAAATGTCCAATAACATGTGTCAATTATGGTACCATACAGAGTATTTTAAGGGCCCTAAAAATCTTCTGTTCTCTGCCTATTGACTCTTCCAAACTTAACCTTTGGAACCACTGATCTTTGTATCATGTTGTCAGTTTTGTTTTTAGACACTGTGTAGCCTTTTCAGATTGGCTTCTTTGACCTACTAATATGCATTTGTTTCCTGTGTGTTTTCTCATGACTTAATAGTTTGTTGTTGTTTTAGCACTGAACAATATTCCATTATCTGGATGTACCATGGTTTATTTACCCATACACCTGCTAAAGGATTATATCTTTGTTGCTTCCAAGTTTTGGCAGTTACAAATCTACTATAAACATTGTAGTGCAGGTTTTTGGGTGAAAGTAAATGTTCAGCTCCTTTGGGTAAATATTAAAGAGGATGATTGTGAAGTTGTATGGTAAGAATATGTTTAATTTTTAAAGAACTACCAAAATTCTTTCAAAGTGGCTGTAGCATTTTACATGCCCACCAGCGGTGAATGAGAACTTCTATGGCTCCGTATCTTCACCAGTATATGGTATTGTCAGTGTTACAGATTTTGGTGATTCTAATAGCTTTCCAGTGGTATCTCACTGTTGCTTTAATCTGATAGAGGATGTGGAACATCTGCTTATTGGCCATGTTGGTATAACGTTTTTGGTGAGGTATCTGTTAAGGTCTTCATCCCCATTTTTTAATTGGCTTGTTTTTTGAGTTGTAAGTGTTCGTCATATATTGTGGATAATAGCCCTTCATCAGATGTTTCTTTTGCAACTATTTTCTCCCAGTTGGTGGCTTGTGTATTCATTGTCTTGAAAGTATCTTTCAAAAAGCAGAATTTTAAAATTTTCATTAAGTTCAGTTTTGTTTTGTTTTGTTTTCTTATGGATAATACGTCTTGATGTTGTGTTTAAAAAGTCCTTACCAAAGCCACAGTCATCTGGATTTTCTAGGTGTTATTTTCTAGGGATTTAATGGTTTTGTATTCTACATTTATACCTCTATTCTATTTTGAGTTAATTTTTATGAAGGGTTTAAACTCTATATTTGCATTCATGTTTTCACATATAGATGTTCAGTTCTGGCAGGGTTTTCTGTCTGTTCTTCAACTGATAAATCCCCATTTCCTAGAAAAGTGCTTGGTGCATAGTAGGGTCTCAATAACTTTTTTAAGTGAAAGAATTTATACTTATGAGTGTATCACAAAAATAGAAATAAAACTTCATTTGGATTAAGAAACATTTTTTTCAAATATGATTATTTATGGAGAGATTATTTAGGAATTTATTTACTAGTGAGATAATTTCTTAAACGTGTTTTTTATGTAACACTTGAAACTAAAAACTTTGAAGGGGTTAGGAGATTCAATTAATGGATGAGAATTAAAATAACTGGAAGAGGGAAAGAAAGGAGAAGGAAAGCCAAACTGGCCAGGTTAATAAGTAATCAAATATTTGAGTCCTGAAGGTCTTTGTGGCCAATATATCCTAAAGACTAGCTGCTATGCCTGCTTTCTAGAAAATAAATACACCTTTGAGAATCTCATCAAACTGTGGTCAATGAGTTAGATCTTAGAACAGATTCTGTTTGTTTTAGACAGACAAAATAATGTAGTATTCATTTCACCTAACTGTTTTAGAGCAAATTCATTTTCATTAGGGGAACATTGAATTCTTACTATGTTCCAGAAAAACTGCTAAACATTTTCATTGTAATTATGTCATTTAATCTTCACCAAAATCTTATAAGAAACAGTGCCAGGTTAGACTCCAGCTCTGCTTTGACTGTGAAGCACAGAGAATTTTTTCAAAAAGGGTATTTTGAGGTATAGTGCAGAAAGGTACCACAATAGGAAATTCAGTGGATCCCAGTAGGACATCAAGGACTGTTTTGGTCACCTAGGGAAAAGGGTGAAAGAAAGCTGGTTAAATGCCAAAACCTATGCATAAAAACTTATAAACATATTGTTATTCCAATCCTTTGGATAAGGAATATGATCTCTTACTCAAAGTGTGCAACATATGCAGCAGTATCTGCGTTACCTGGCAGTTTGTTAAAAACAAAGAATCCCAGACACATTTTAGACCTATGGAATAAAAACTTGAATTTTAACAGTATAAATGAGTGAATCTTATGCACCCTAATGTTTATGATACACTACACTAGGAGATAGAACAATCTGGATATGAAGTTTGGTTCTACCTTTATGACATAGGCCAACTACAGATCATATTCTTTATCCAAAGAGAGGTGAATGCAAAAATATTGAAAGGGTAACATATGCAAGATTAGCCTGTTATAACATTTGGATTCATTACAGAAAGAGTAACTGAAGTCTTACATATATTTTTTTCTACTACATGATGGCAATTCTTAGAATGAAGCAAGTACTTTTATTACACCTTTACTAGCAGAAACAGTCACAAGGTGAACAAAAATAAGTGGATAATGAAAACAACCATCCGTAGCATATCATACTCCAATAGGGCAGTAGGGGGCGTGGTGGGAAAGTCCTTGAGTTTTAGGTAGTCTTTTGCATATGGTTTCTGTATTGGGGAGAATATGTGCTATGGTGAGTGCCATGAATTATGTAAGACTGATGAATCACAGACCTGTACCCCTGAAAGAAATAGTACATTATATGTTAATTTAAAAAATAGGGTTTGTCCATGCCTTTCCCCCACTAAACCAAGATGGTTACTGAGGAGGAAGGTAAAATACAAAGAAATATAAGTTTTCTTCTTTCCTGTAGAAATTGAGCATGATTGTGTAAGATTGCTAGAATCATTGTGTTGAACTAAGCTAGAAAGATTTTAGATATTTGGCTAAATTTCACTCCTCCCAACACACCCACAGATACATTCCTGCCTGGTAGCTGCCTAGAAAGTGTCAAGAAAGTACTCATGAGATCAAATACAGATCCAATACATAGAGAAAAAATATATAATTGACTCTACCCGTCCACACCTGAACTATACTGTGAGCTAAATTTTGCTACATTAGTGTTTTAACATTTGGAATATAATCCATGACCTAATACCTATGCTTTTAAAAATTTGGTTATATTATTTTGCTTAATTGGAAGAATATCTGATAATAGTAACAGTATTTTAGATCATTATTTAGAATAATTTACTGCTAATTTTACAATTTTATATACATTGGTACTTCACTAAACCTGGCTTTTAAAAATTGTGTTCAGTTGCCTTTAATTCTTGCTTAATAATGAATTTAATCAAGGTTTTTAAGAAGCACATAAATTTGAAAAAAAATCTAAATGGTGGTGGATTGTTTTTAAATTAAGGACCTTATTTATAACTGCTATGATTGAATTATGCATATGAAACTGAAAAATCAAATTTTGTTTTCCTCTACTGGTTTTTATTGTCAAAACCACAAAGCTATTATTTTATGTTTAACTATAGTCTTTTCTGGTCTTTTGCATTCCATTCTTTTTAAAGTGTATACAGTTTGCTATATCACTTTTCACCTCAGGGTGACAGTCCCATTTTCTAGAACTTCTAAAAACTCATGAACAATACTTCTTCATGAGTTTTTAAAATATTATTTTCTTTTGGCTTGCCATATGAAAAGAGTGGAAGTTAGTAACAATAATAAGCCTATTTCTATGGAAATGGTCTAGATATTAGATATTATTTAATCAATCTTGCTAGATGCTAAACAATTCATGAACTTCTTGTTGAAATTCAATAAGCAGTTTATGAATCCTTGAATTGAGAGAATGTGTTTAAAGAAATCAGAAACTGGTAAGTTCCAATGGTGACAAAAGCTAAGCAGTCCAAATTCAAACTGGCAATGAAACATCTCCATTTTTACTCGTCGTGCGTGGGCTCATGGCAGTGAGAATAGAGAAGGTGTGACTATAAGGTAATGAAACTCATTTTCTTAGCTGGTTTGTAAAATAGGCTCTCTGAACAATTTCAGATGAGAAGTTCCAAAAGTGTTTCAAGCCATGGTAGCATCATTGTAATTAATGTAAAGTCTCCCAGCATCATTTCTTAGAAGGTCAGAATTCATTCTGGTATTTGTTAGCAATCGTCCTTGTTTTTTCCTTGTCACACCTTTTAAGTTGGTGTAAGGTGTTTTGCACCTGGAAGAATGCCTTTTAACGGCCCTTGGAAAGGATAGTACAAGGAGCCTCATTCACATGTGGAGTGTAGGAAAAGAAAATACAAACATATCCTTTGGTACTGTCAGTGTGCATTCTTTATTCTGCCATGGATACATTGCTTTTCATTTAAATTTTGGTTAACATACAGTGAAATACTGGTTTCAGGTGTAGAATTCGGTGTTATATTTTTAATTGCTCTCTTTAACAACCTTGATCCAAAAGCTTTAGAAGTAAACAGCTCCCTACCATTATCCTATTAGGAGTGAACAGTCTCTCAATCCTGACCTAATTTTTAGAAAGGAAAAAACAAAACAAGACAAAACAAAACAAACAAAAAAACCAAGCATTTAAAAAATCACTCTGAAACACAGTTTCTACGAACGTTTTCCTGTGGGTGATCTTACTAGTTTATTAAACATTTGTAATCACAGAACTTAAAATACGGAACCACAAGCATGTCAGCACAGTGTGTAATCTGAGTGCTCGCAGGGTAGGCAGCACTCACAGGGAGCGATTTCTAGAACTGTCGCTGCACCAGCTGTCCGGGGAGCGGAAGCTGCCAGTCTACCCTCCGATCCCCCTTGGAGGAGAATAGGTAGAAGCAACAATCCACGTGGGCGGAAACTGAGGAAATGGAGGAATAAAGTAGAGGCAGAGGGGAAGGTGGCGCGCGCATGGCTGTGATGGAATAAATGACACAGCTTGAGTTCAACAGCGCTTCTGTTCCTGTTTTTAGACTGATGATGCACAAAGCCCTATTTTCTCCCCCTCCTTTTTAAATTAGCAAACATAATCCTCACTAAGCACCTGACCGTCTCGATCCTAGACCGCAAGGGTGTCTGTCTCTTTTCATCTGTCATTTTAATGCAAAATATGAATGCAGTTTCACTGCTTTAAGAGATTCATTGGGAGCCTACTGATATTTTCCCAAGGACAAAAACACTTAAAGATACATCTTTTATCAGAATTTCAAGTATTGGAATAATAGAGGAGTGATGACAAGAATAAGCAAATGGCTTAGGGGAAAATCATAATCTACTTTCCAAAAGTAACCATTTTTAAGAATTTTTTGCTAACACAAGTCATAATTAAATTGTTACATGATTAAAATGAAACAATAGACAATGTAACTAAATGTTAGTCTTTCAGTATCTCTCTCTCTCTCTCTTTTTTCCCCAAAGGGATGAAGAATATAGGATGTAGTGGGCTGAAATGAATAGCCCAATTACACAAACATATTTTTGGTTGATTTGGAAAAATAATAAAAAATTTGCTACACCCATATATCAGCATGACCTTTTCTTCAACAACACCAATGTTTAAATCCCCTTTGGCTGCTCATGTGAATTCAGCCCAACCACCAGGCATGTACCTGGTTGCAATTAGCTGTAAACACACAATTCCCAAGATAGACTGCTTAAGTTTGGGTGGAAAGCCTGCCATTAGTATTTCTTAGACACAGGTAGGTTATTGCTATATCAAGGCCTAAGCATCCTCTCATGGAGGAAAGTATCTAGAGTATCTAGCTATATTCTTCATAGGATAATCTTTAATCAGAGTCTTTGCATTGAGTATATACACAAACTAAGATGAGACCGTCTGAAAGCTTTAAAATCTCCAGTTCTTTCGGGTCCTGAATATAGGACCCAAAGTGACAATTCAGCCAAGTCTGTGCCTGTGTCCTGTACATGATCAGGGGACCACTTATTTCATGTGCCCACTTCACTTTAGTGTATGTGAAAGCTTACAAAAAGTGGGGCAATCCCATATACAGAAAAAAGGACAGATAAATATAAACATAGAAAAGATGTCAAGTTGGATACATACCTTCCAGGACACTTGGTTATGTGGTTATAGAAAAAAAAAAAACAGATTGTGAAATTGATGGAATTAAAAAATAATTATACATGGGGGGGAAATGTCCAACTATGTGGACATTGCAAAATGTCTTTGGGAATTCTTCATTCAAATGTGGGTGTAGACACCAACTTATTTCATTTGTTATGTGTTTTTATTTTACAAGTTCCACATTTAAAAGCACATTCTAAAGTCTGAGCTGCAGAGCTAATGCGAAAATAGCCTATTTCTAAAATTATTTTCCTATTGCTGTTACTGTACAAATCTACTTTTGAAAATAATTAGATCTTTAATATCTTAAAAATTTAAGTTGAGAAATCTCATGAATAAAATATTCACGGGGATTTCTATTTGACAATGTGTGAAATAATGGATCCCAGTATCAAATTTATAAAATTGTAGCTCCACATTCGACAAAGAATTTTCTAAGTACAGACTAAAGATCTTTGGTATGTTTTATCATTTTAGCTGTATTGGAGACTGTCAAATTATCATAAACTCTGATAAAAGTTTACTCAGTTGAAGATCTAGTTCTTCATACAAAAGATTATAGTTAGTCAAAACTGTGGGTGGATTACCGCAGATTCACAGAAAATGCATTTCTGTTTTCAGAGAAGATAACTATTTCAAAAATGGTTTAAACACTTTCACAACTTATGGTAGGCTTGTTTTGTGAAGTGGTATATACTGTTAAGATCATGGAATTTCTGAATTCAGGTTGATCTGGATTTTATTCTGTGGCCTACCATTTACTTGCTTTTTCGGTGAGACCATCTTAGAGTCACAGAGTCTTAGTTTTCAGATTTATTAAGCAGAGATGACAATTTATCTCATGGAAATTTATGTGAGGATTTAAATGATATCAGTAAGTTGTTTAGGACAGGAAACAGAGGTATTGACCTAAAATCAAGAAGTTGAATCTGTTCATATTCAAAAAGAAATTAAGGCTATCTAAGATGTAAGGAAGATCTAGCCAAAGAGAAAAGTGGTCTTGTTTCAATGAAATAAAAATGTCAGAAGTAGTTAAGATGAGGTCTTCTCCTCATCTTAAGGAAGAATAGAGAATGTAAAGAGATACAGTGAAAATGAGAAACTAAGTATTACATAATTCAGCAATTCATATTGAAAGTTTTCATCTTCAGGTCAGTAGATCAAATATGATCTCAGGCAGTACAGAACACTCTAAATATACCGGTTGTTCCTGCTGTGAAAAAGACAGAGTATAATTAAGCTCTCATCCCACCCAGGTCCACACCAGACTCGGCTCACCCAGGAATGAGTCACAGCTCTGATGGGCTGATTGCCCTGGGCAGAGCCAAAGTAGTGATTAAATAGCTCAGAGCCCTGGAGCTTGAGGGAACCTCTGCTTTAATTCTCCCTCAAGCTTAAATTAAGGCTGATTCTGGAGGATATCCAGTGATTGCTAGGGATTTAAGAGGATGGTCTTCTGCAAACCATCCACAGGAACTGATGCCAACAAACTCTTCACTGAGCAGATGAAGTGCAGGTTGGGGAGCTCTTGGGCTAATTTGTTTCTCATATATGATGAATGTTTTCAAATATAAATTATTAAATGCATTTTAAAATTGACTGTATAAAATGAATTTTCAGTTAACCTACACTCCAAATGGTCTGCAACAAATAAACAACTAAAGATATGAAAACATTTCTTTACTCAACATATGACTAAGTTATTCCTTTGAATAAAACATTACTCCTCCCCACCCAAGGCTCTAGAATATACTAATTAACTCTTATTTTATTACATGAGAAGACTTTATTATAAGGATCCAAAAAGACCCTTTCTAAACTGCTCAAAATAATCTTTTAAGTTGCTTGGCCCAGAAGTTTATAATGGGTACTAATTAGTTTCACTGTTGAACATGATGATGCCGTTAAGGTCCGTGACTTGAGTTTTACATATCTAGGTTATCCATACACTATCCATGCATTGTGTATCCAAGTTCTCTGTGGATATTTCTGCATTGCCCATCCAACTGTGCATGGAAAATTTCAGTTCCCCACCCACATTTGTGCACATTCATGGTAATATAAATTTTAAAACATCTACCATATTAAATATGTGAGAAAGACTGTATGTAACCCATCACCTCTCTTCATTGTTCAAAATGAATATATATGGGGGAGTTATGAGGACAAAATGCATTTACATACAAAGTGAATCATATACATTTAATTTTGGACTTCTATAGGCTTATAATCAAACATAAGTGGACAGAATTTACATAGAGTATATATTATTATCATGGTAAATAAGTTCCTTTAAAAAAGTATTTGAACAAGCGGGATACTTGGGTAGCTCAGTCATTTCAGATTCTGACTCTTGATTTTGGCTCAGTTCATGATCTCAGGGTTCTAAGATGGGACTTCATGCTCAGCAGGGAGTTTGCTTAAGATTCTCTTCCTCTCCCTCTTCTCCTCCTCTGCTCTCTCTCTCTCTCTCTCAAACTAAATAAATAATTTTTTTAAAGTTTTTAAACAGTTGGGTTTCATTTTCAGTTATAAGTTACTGGAAATGTTTTTCCTCCACTGGAAAGAAGAATATACATTTCATCATGATTAAAATCTCCCACTCTGAAGCTGTACCCCTCTCATACATTTATAGTTGCTATTTTTCCAATTTGACTCAAGGGGGCTTGAACAATGAACGATATAATGAAAGCTTTACAGTTAAATTCAGATCATGTATCATACTCTGGAACTCACATTCCAACCATCTTGTTTGGGGCAAATGTTTAACTCCTCAGAATTAGTGTGTGTGTTTAATTTGGTAAGACAGGGATGCCTGGGTGGCTCAGTTGGTTAAGCAGCTGCCTTCGGCTCAGGTCATGATCCCAGCGTCCTGGGATCGAGTCCCACATAAGGCTCCTTGCTCGGCAGGGAACCTGCTTCTCCTTCTGCCTCTGCCTGCCATTCTGTCTGCCTGTGCTCGCTCTCACTCCCTCTCTCTCTGACAAATAAATAAAATCTTTAAAAAAATAATAATAATTTGGTAAGACAGTTTGTACTCTGATAAGTTTATAAGGTAAATTTTAATTATTTTATTAACAATTTTATTATTTTATTATGTCCTATTTTAATTATTTTATTATCAATTACTATTTTATTAATAATGTCCTATTTGCCCCAGGGGTACAGGTCTGTGAACTGTCAGGATTATACACTTTGCAGCACTCACCATATCACGTACTATCCCCAAAATACATGATCCAACCACCCTCTCCACAGCCCCACTCCCCCCAGGAACCCTCAGTCTGTTTTGCAAGATTAAGAGTCTCTTATGGTTTGTCTCCCTCCTGATCCCATCTTGTTTCATTTTTTCCATCTGTACCCCCCAAGCCCCCACTCTGCCTCCCAAATTCCTCATATCAGGGAGATTATATGATAATTGTTTTTCTCTGATTGACTTATTTTGCTCAGCATAATACCCTCTAGTTCCATCCATGTCATTGCAAATGGCAAGATTTTATTTCTTTTGATGGCTGCATAGTATTTCAGTGTGTGTGTGTGTGTGTATCTATATAGATATATATGCATACATACACATACACACTCCACATATTCTTTATCCATTCATCTGTTGATGGATATCTAGATTCTTTCCACAGTTTGGCTATCGTGGACATTACTGGTATAAATATTCAGGTGCACGTGCCCCTTCAATCACTACATTTTTATCTTTAGGGTAAAAACCCAGTAGTGCAATTGCTAGGTGGTAGGGAACCTCTATTTACAACTTGTTGAGGAAACTCCATGTTGTTTTTCAGAGTTGCAACTTGCATTCCCACCAACAGGGTAGGAAGGTTCCCCTTTCTCTACATCTTCTCCAATATCTGTCATTCCCTGACTTGTTAATTTTAGCCATTCTGACTGCTGTGAGGTGGTATCTCATTGTGGTTTTGATTTGTATTTTCCTGAATCCGAGTGATGTTGAGCACTTTTTCATGTGTCTGTTGGCCATTTGGATGTCTTCCTTGCAAAAATGTCTGTTTATATCCTCTGCCCACTTCTTGATTGGATTATTTGTTCTTTCAGTGTTGAGTTTGATAAATTCTTTATAGAATTTGGATACTAGCCTTTATCTGATTTGTCATTTGCAAATATCTTGCTTCCCTTGCCTTTGGGGATGTTTCTAGGAAGAAGTTGGTGTGGCTGAGGTCGAAGAGGTTGCTGCCTGTGTTGTCCTCAAGGATTTTGATGGATTCCTGTCTCACATTGAGATCTTTCATCCATTTTGAGTTGATTTTTTGTGTGTGATGTAAGGAAATGGTCCAGTTTCATTCTTCTGCATGTAGCTGTCCAGTTTTCCCAACACCATTTGTTGAAGAGACTGTCTTTTTTCCATTGGACATTCTTTCCTGCTTTGTAGAAGATTACTTGACCATAGAGTTGAGGGTCCATTTCCGGGCTGTCTATTCTGTTCCATTGAGTTATGTGTCTGTTTTTGTGTCAGTACCATGCCGATGATGACAGCTTTGTAATAGAGCTTGAGTCTGAAATTGTGATGTCACCAACTTTGGCTTTCTTTTTCAACATTCCTCTGGCTATTTGAGGTTTTTTCTGGTTCAATATAAATTTTAGGATCATTTGTTCCAGTTCTTTGAAAAAAAATGGATGGTATTTTGATAAGGATTGCATTAAATGTGTAGATTGCTTTAAGTAGCATAGACACTTTCACAATATTTGTTCTTCCAATCTATGAGCATGGAACGTTTTTCCATTTCTTCATTCCTTCCTCAATTTCTTTCATGATTACTTTAATAGTTTTCTGAGTACAGGTTCTTTGCTTCTTTGTTTAGGTTGATTCCTAGGTATCTTATGGTTTTGGGTGCAATTGCAAATGGGATTGACTCCTTAATTTCTCTTTCTTTTATCTTGTTGTTGATGTATAGAAATGCAACAGATTTCTGTGCATTGATTTTATATCCTGACACTTTACTGAATTCCTGTATGTGTTGCAGCAGTTTTGGAGTGGAGTCTTTTGGGTTTTCCACATAATGTATCATATCATTTGCAAAGAGTGAGAGTTTGTCTTCTTCTTTGCCAATTCAGATGCGTTTTATTTCTTTTTTTTTGTCTGATTGCTGAGACTAGGACTTCTAGTACTCTGTTGAAGAGCAGTGGTGATAGTGGACATCCCTGCCGTGTTCCTGACTTTAGGGGAAAAACTCGGTTTTTCCCCATTGATAATGATATGTGGGTTTTTTATAGATGGATTTGTTGATATTGAGGTATGTAACCTCTATCCCTACACTTTGAACAGTTTTGGTCAAGAAAGGATGCTGTACTGTGTCAAATGCTTTTTTAGTATCTATTGAGAGTACCATATGACTTTGTTCTTTCTTTTATTAATGTATTGTATGACATTGATTGATTTGCAGTTATTGAACCAACCTCACAGCCCTGGAATAAATCCCCCTTGGTCGTGGTGAATAATCCTTTTAATACTGTTGGATCCTATTGGCTAGTATTTTGGTGAGAATTTTTGCATCTGTGTTCATCAAGAATATTGGTCTGTAATTCGCCTTTTTGGTGGGTCTTTGTCTGGTTTTGGGATCAAGGTAATGCTGGCCTCATAAAATAAGTTTCGAAGTTTTCCTTCCATTAGTATTTTTTGGGACAGTTTCAGGAGAATAGGTATTAATTCTTCTTTAAATGTTTGGTAGATTTCCACTGGGAAGCCGTCTGGCCCTGGGCTCTTATTTGTTGGGAGATTTTTGATGACTGCTTCAAAATCTTTAATGGTTATAGGTTTGTTCAGGTTTCTTACTGGTTCAGATTTGGTAGTTTATACATTTTTAGGAATTCATCCATTTCTTCTAGATTGTCTAATTTGTTTGTGTAGAGTTGCTCATAGTATGTTCTTATAATTGTATTTCTTTGGTGTTAGTTGTGATCTCTCCTCCATCATTCATGATTTTATTTATTTGGGTCCTTTCTCTTTTCTTTTTGATAAGTCTGGCCAGGAGTTTATCAATCTTATTAATTCTTTCAAAGAACCAGCTTCTAGTTTCATTGATTTGTTCTACTGTTCTTTTGGTTTCCATTTTATTGATTTCTGCTCTGATCTTTATTATTTTTTTTTTCCTGCTGGGTTTAGGGTTTCTTTGCTGTTCTTTCTCCTACTCCTCTAGGTGTACATTTAGGTTGTATACTTGAGACCTTTCTTGTTTCTTGAGAAAGACTTTTATTGCTATATACTTTCCTCTCTTTTATTAATGTATTGTATGTCATTGATTGATTTGCAGTTACTGAACCAACCTCGCAGCCCTGGAATAAATCCTCCCCCCACCTTTTTTTTTTTGTCACCTTTGCTATGTCCCAAGTATTTTGAATAGTTGTGTTTTGATTTTTATTTATTTCCAGGATTTTTTCTCAATTCTTCTTTAATTTCCTGGCTGACCCATTCATTCTTTAGTATGATGCTCTTTAGCTTCCATGTATTTGAGTTCTTTCCAACTTCCCTCTTGTGATTGAGCTCTAGCTTCAGAATATTGTAGTCTGAAAATATGCAGGGAATGATTCTAATCTTTTGGTACCTGTCAGGTCAAATTCAGGTCTTTGACCCAGGATGGGATCTATTCTGGAGAACGTTCCATGTACAGTAGAGAATAATGTATTTTGTTGTTTTTGGCTGAAATGTTCTGAATATATCTGTGATGTCCATCTGGTCCAGTGATTCATTTAAGGCTTTTATTTTCTTGTTGATTTTTTGCTTGGATGATCTTTCCATTTTAGTGGGGGGGGGGTGTTAATGTCCCCTACTATTATTGTATCATTGTCAGTGTTTTTCTTTGATTTTGTTATTAATTGGTTTATATTGTTGGCCGCTCCCATGTTAGGGGCATAGATATTAAAAATTGTTAGATCTTCTTGTTGGACAGACCCTTTGAGTATGATATAGTGTCCTTCCTCATCTCTTATTATAGCCTTTGGCTTAAAACCTAATTTACCTGATATAGGGATTGCCACCTCAGCTTTCTTTGGATGTCCATTAACATGGAAAATCGTTATCCACACCCCCAACTTTAAATCTGGAGGTGTCTTTGGGTCTAAAATGAGTTTCTTGTAGACAGAATATAGGTGGGTTTTGGTTTTTTATCCATTCTGATACCCTGTGTCTTGATTGGGGCATTTAGCCCATTTACATTCAGGGTAACTATTGAAAGATTTGAATTTAGTGCCATTGTATTGCCTGTAAGATGACTGTTACTGTATATTATCTCTTTTCCTTTCTCTCTACTACTTTTAGGCTCTCTCTTTGCTTAGAAGAACCCTTTCAATATTTCCTATAGGGCTGGTTTGGTGTTTGCACATTCTTTTAATTTTTATTTGCTCTGGGAGCTTTTTATCTCTTCTTCTATTTTCAATGATAGTCTAGCTGGATATAGTATTCTTGGCTGCATATTTTTCTCATTTAGTGCTCTGAATATATCATGCCAGTTCTTTCTGGCCTGCCAGGTTTCTGTGGATAAGATTGTTGCCAATCTCATATTTCTACCATTGTATGTTACAGACTTCTTGTCCTGAGCTGCTTTCAGGATTTTCTCTTTGTCACTAAGACTTGTAAATCTTACTATTAGAGGATGGGATGTGGATCTATTTTTATTGATTTTGATGCCTCATTGATTCTCTATGCCTCCTGGATTTTGATGCTTGTCCCCTTTGCCGTATTAGGGAAATTCTCAACTATAATTCCAATATACCTTCTTCCCCTCTCTCACTTTCTTCTTCTTCTGGAACCCTAATATTCTAATATTGTTTCATCTTATGGTATCACTTATCTCTCTAATTCTCCCTCGTGGTCCAGTAGTTGTTTGTCTCTCTCTTCTGCTCAGCTTCTTTATTCTCCATCATTTGATCTTCTATATCACTAATTCTCTTCTGCCTCATTTATACTAGCAGTAAGAGCCTCCATTTTTTATTACACCTCATTAATGGCTTTTTTTATTTCAACTTGGTTAGATTTTAGTTATTTTATTTCTCCAGAAAGAGTTTCTCTAATAGCTTCCATACCATTTTTGAGTCCTGCTAGCACCTTGAGAATCATCATTCTGAACTCTAGTTCTGACATGTTACAAATGTCTGTATTGATTAGGTCCCTAGCCATTGGCTCTGCCTCCTTTTCTTTTTTTTTTTTTTTGTGGTGAGTTTTTCAGCCTTGTCATTTTATCAAGATAAGAATATGTGAATGAGAGAATAAAATACTAAAAGGGTGGCAAAGACCCCAGAAAGGTGCATACTAACCAAATCAGAAGAGATCCAAAACTGGGGGGAGGAGAAAGGGGGAAAAAAAAATAAAAAATAAAAAGTTTTATATATATATATATAAAATATATATACCATATGTATTATATCATATATAATATATATATCATATATATATATTAGACTAGTGAATAGAATAGAGCCACATAGTTGATTTGTATGTATTTTGGTCTCTCCCAATTTTAAAGAAAGAAAATAAAAAGAAATACATATATATATATATATATATATAAAATGAGTTTCTTGTAGACAGAATATAGGTGGGTTTTGGTTTTTTATCCATATAAATATATATATAAATATATATATATATATATATTAATAATATATTAATATAATATAATATATTATATTATATATTATAAATATATATTAATAATATATTATAATATAATATATTAATAATATATAAATAAATATATATATATAAATATATATATATAAATATATATATATATATATATATTTGGGTACACACAATGAAGGGATGCAATATGACTGTAAGGATGAAAATTTTTAAAAATTCTAAAAAAGGAATTGATAAGATAAGTTGGTTGGGAAAAAAAGAAAAAGAAAGGAGGAGGGAATGTGCACAGGCTGGAGAGTAAAGCAAAGCCATGTGCTAGATTAGGGTATATTGTCATTATTTTCTATTAGAAGAAATTGTGTCCCAAAATTTTTTAGGAAAAAAAAAATCCTATATATGTACAAAAAATAAGATTCAATACAATGAAGGGATAAAATATGACTATAACAATGAAGGTTTAAAAATATTTTTTTAAATAAAGGTATTGTTAAGATAAACTAGTTTTAAAATGGTAAAAAAGGAAAGAGGAAAATTTTAAAAAATAAAATTAAAATAATTAACTTTGGAAGACTAGAGGATCATGGGGGAAAAGCCATGAATTCTATGCATTGCTTTCCCCTAGCTCTGGAGTTCAGCTGTTTTCCTTGATTGGTGAGCTTGGTCTTGACTGGATGTTCTTCCTGATCTTCTGGGGTAGGGGCCTGCTGTAGTGATTCTCAAATGTCTTTGCATGTGACAGAATTGCACTACCCTTGCCAAGGATGGAGCTAAGTAATCTTCTCAGGTTCACTCTTGGAGCTTTTGTTCCCTGAACACTTTTGTAGAGCTTTGAAGGACAGGAATAAAAATGACAGCCTCCCAATCTCCAGTACCGGGGAGCCAAGACCTCGGGGCCCCACTCCTCAGAGCCCCCTCAAAGAAAAGCAATCTCTCCTGTCTCCCTTGTTTCCAGCGACACTCTGAGCTCACCCGGCCTGTGACCGAGCATTTTTGTCTCTGGCGCGAAGCCCTATTTGGTGTCTCCAAACCCAGCAGATTCCTGCCACACTGCTTCTCCCAGAGCAGGAAGGCTATTCTCCCCAGATGTGCCACTCGTGGGGTTCCTGCTCAAAGAGCAGTGTCCCGACTATGCCTTGGATCATGGTTTAAGGTAACCCTGATCTGAATGCTCACTCCTCAGCTCTGTCTCTGTTGCCGGCTTCTCCACTCTGATACCCGGCAGTTCTGCCACACTCAGACACCCTGATCTTTCTGTGACCCATAGGACCTGAGACCACACTGTCCCTGCGAGGGCTCTACCCCTGCTTAGCCTCTGGAGTGACACCCCTCAGTGGAGCAGAATTATACAAGTTCAGATTTTGTGCTCCATTGCTCCACCACTTGCCAAGGGCTAGCCTCACCCCCCACATTCTGTCTTCCCATTGCTTCAGATTCACTTTTCCACATGACCAGAAAGTGGTCAATTTTCTGTTCCTATAATTGTTTCTCTTCTTCTCTTCTATTTCCTGCTGAGTTTGTAGGTGTTCTGAATGGTTTGATACATCTCTAGCTGAACTCCTGGGATATGATATTGTTTCAGTCTGCTACTCCTCCACCATCTTGCCTCTCTCTCCTTTCTAGACTGTTATAAGGTCTTTAAAAAACAAAACAAACAAAAAAAAAGGAAACAAAAGTATTGGGGCACCTGGGTGACTCAGTGGGTTAAAGTCCCTGCTTTTGGCTCAGGTCATGATCTCAGAGTCCTGGAATGGAACCTGGCATCGGGCTCTCTGCTCAGCAGGGTGCCTGCTTCTTCCCTCCCACTCCTGTCTCCCTCTCTGCCTACTTGTGATCTCTGTCTGTCAAATAAATAAATAAAATCTTAAAATAAAAAAAGAAACAGAACTATTCCCTGAATTCCCTCATTATGCCGAGTGAAGTCTTAGACACTCAGTACTATTTGTAAAACCACATCGTCTCTCCCTTTTTTTAAACAATTGTTTGTTAAAACATTATTTCAGATGAAAAACATAATAATTTAATATTTGTATATATTCAAAATAATCATTACAACAAATCTAGTTAATGTCTTATAATTTTTTCTGATGAGGACTGCTAAGAACAACTCTCTGAGCAACTTGCAATATAAAATACACTGTTTTTATAGTCACCCTGCTATACTTATTTTTTTATCATTTAATTTTAATCTTTTGACCCCTTTCATCCATTTTACTCCCTGCTTTCCCAACTTTTGGCAACCACCAATTTGTTTTCGGTATCCAAAACTTTTGTCTTGTTTTGTCTGATTCCACATGTACATTAGAACATATGGTATCTGTCTTTGACTTATTTCCTTCAGCATAAACGCCCTCCAAATTCATCTATGTTGTTGTAAAGGGCAAGATTTCAGTCCTTTTTAAGGCTGAATAATATACCATTCCATTCCATATACTCCATACACACACATACACACACACACAAGCACAATTCACATCGTTTTTATCAGTTCATCCATTAATGGTTACTTTAATGGTTGTTACCATATCTTAGCTGTTACAAATAATGCTACAATAAATATGGGGATGCATATATCTATTCCAGCTAGTGTTTTCATTTTTCTTTAAATAAATACTCAAAGCTGGAATTTCTAGATTATATGACAGTTCTATTTTTAATTTTTTTAAGTATCTCACTACTGTTTTCCTTAGTGGTTGTACCAATTTACATTGCCTTCAACAGCACACAATGGTTCCCACATCCTCTGGATACTTTTACATTTTGTCTATTTAAGAATAGCAATTCTAACAGGTATGACCTGATACCTAATTTTTTTTTTAAGATTTTATTTATTTATTTGAGAGAGAGAGAGCATGAGAAGGGGGAGGGTTAGAGGGAG
The DNA here is from genome assembly GCF_020171115.1 of Neogale vison. NCBI lineage: Eukaryota > Metazoa > Chordata > Mammalia > Carnivora > Mustelidae > Neogale > Neogale vison. The sequence goes on along the minus strand of NC_058102.1, from coordinate 39,971,139 downwards.
AAGCAGACTCTCCACCAAGCAGTGAGTCTGATGCGGGACTCAATCCCAGGACTCCAGGGTCATGACCTGAGCCGAAGGCAGTTGCTTAACCAACTGGGCCACCCAGGTGCCCCTGATACCTGATATTTTATTTGCATTTTTCTGATCATTAGTAATACTGAGCATCTTTGCATGTACTTATTTTCCATTCATCTGTCTTTTTTGGAAAAATGTCTATTCAGAATTTCTGCTCATTTCTTAATCCAATTGTTTTGGAATTTTTGCTATTGCACTATATGTGTTCTCCATAAATTTTGAAAATTAACTACATATCAGATATTTTCTCTCATTCAGTATGATATTTTTTCATTTTACTGATGGTTTCTTTTGTTGGATAGGGGTTTTCAATTTAATGTAGTCCTACTTGTTTTTTTGTTTTGTTTTGTTTTGCTTTGCTTTGCTTTTGTTGCCTTTGCTTTTGGTGCCTGAATCAAAAAATGAGGACCACAATAGATGTCAAGAAGTTCACCATCTGGTTTCTTCTAGGAGTTTTATGGCTTCGGGTCTTACATTTAAGTCTTTAATGCATTTTGACTTAATTTTTTAGTATGATGAGAGATAGTGGCCCAGTTTCATTCTTTCCAGGTAGGTGTCTAGTTTTCCAAGCACTATTTATTGAAGAAACTATTCTTTCTCCAATGTATACTGTTGGCTTTTTTGTCATAAATTAATTGCACATGTATGTGTAGGTTTATTTCTGAGTTCTCTATTTTGTTCCATTGATCTAAGTGTCTATTTTTATGCCTATGATTACTTTTGATTTGTAATATAGTTTAAACTCTGGGGGTTTGAAGTTTCCAGCTTTATTCCTCTCGAAAGACACAAAGCCTTTTCTTATTTTTTTTTTTCTTTTTGCTTTGACTATTCAGGGTCTTATGTGTTTCTATACAAATTTTAGGATGCTTTGTTCTATTTCTGTGAAAAATTACCATTGGGTTTTTCATAGGATTGCATTGAATCTATAGATTGCTTTGGGTAGTTTGGACATTTTAAAAACATTCTTTCAACTGGTGAGTACAGAATATCTTTTTATTTATTTCAGTCATCTTCAATTTCTTTCATCTATGTTTCATATTTTTCAGTGTACAGGTCTTTCACTTCCTTGGTTGAATTTATTCCTTATTTCTTATTGTTGAAATTGTAAATGAGATTGTGTTCTTAATTTTTCTTTCTGACAGCTCATTATTAGAAATGTAGAGGAATACAACAGATTTTGTATACCAATTTTATATCCTGAAATTTTACTAAATTTGTTGATTATTTATAAAAAAAAATTTTAAGGGAAGTCTTTAGTGTTTTCTATATACAATATCATGCTATCTGTAAATAGCAACAGTCTTCCTTTCCAATTTGAATGCTTTTTACTGTTTGTTTGTTTGTTTGTTTGTTTTCTTGCCTAACTGTTGTGGCTAAGACTTAAAATACTTTGTTGAATAAAAGTGTGAAGAGTGGACATTTTCTTATCTTAAAGGAAAAGCTTTTAGCTTTTCACCATAGATAGACTATGATGTTAGTTGTAGGTTTGTCATATATAGCCTTTATTATGTTGAAGTTCGTTCCCCATATACCCACTGTGCTGAGATTTTTACTATAAATACATACTGAATTTTGTCAAATGATTTTTCTGCATCAATTGAGATAATATTGAGATGATATGATTTTTATGCTTTGTTTTGTTAATGTTATGTATCACATTGATTGATTTGAGGATGTTGAATCATCCTTGCATCCCTGGCATAAATCTGCTTGAACATGGTGTATGATCTTTTAAATGTGTTGTTAAATTTGATTTGAGGATGTTGAATCATCCTTGCATCCTTGGCATAAATCTGCTTGATCATGGTGTATGAACTGTGCAATGTATTGTTTTGAATTCAGTTTGCTAATATGTAGAGAATTGTTACATCTATGTTCACCAAAGGTATTGGCCTGTAATTTTTTTTTTTCTTTTGGTGTTCTGGTCTGGTTTTAGAATTAGGACATACTCATAAAATTAATTTGCAAGTGTTTCCTTCTCTATTTTTTTTCCTTTGGAAGTGTTTGGGAAGGATTGGAATTAATTCTTTGAATGTTTATTAGAATTCACCAGTAAATCTGTCTGGTCGTGGACTTGGACTTATTGGAAAGTGTTTAATTATTGACTCACTCTCCTTACTAGTAAATTGTTCTTATTTTGAATTTTTTAATGACTCAGTCTTGATGGGCTGTATGTTTCCAAGAATTTATCTATTTCTTCTAGGTTGTTCAATTTGTTGGCATGTACTTGTTTATACCAGTCTCACAATCCTTTGTATTTCATCTGATTTTGTTTATTTGAGCACACTCTCTCTTTCCTATATTCTCTCTCTGATAACCTTAGCTGAAGTTATGTCAACTTTATCTTTTCAAAGAGCCAGTTTTTAGTTTCACTGATCTTTTCTGGGGTTTTTTTTGTTTGTTTGTTTCTCTTTAATCTCTAGTTCATTCATTTCCACTTTGATCTTTGTTATTCCTTTCCTTCTCCTAACTTTGGGTTTGATTTGTTTTAGTTCCTTGAGGTGTAAAGTTACGTTGTTGACATTTTTTTTCACATTTCTTGAGGTAGGCATTAATCACTATGAACCTCCCTCTTAGAACTGTTTTTGCTGCATTCCATAAGTTTTGGTATGTTAAATTTCCATTTTATTACTCTCAAATTATTGTTTTTGTTTGTTTCCTCTTGATTTCTTCATTTACCTATGGATCTTCAGGAAGATGCTGGTTATCTCCACATACTTGTGAATTTTCTGGTTTTCTTATAGTACTTATTTTTATACCATTGTGGTGAGCAAAGATACTTCATATAATTTCAATTTTAAATTTATTAAGACTTTGTTGTGGCTTACTCTATGATGTATCCTGGAGCATGTTCCATGTACATTCTTTGCTTTTGGACAGAATATTTTATATCTATATAGATATATATAGATATATATATAGATATATATCTGTTAAGTCCACCTGGTCTACTATATCTTTTCAAGCCATTGTTTTCTTATTCATATTTTGTCTGGATGATCTATTCATTGACATAAGTACATACTTTATTACATACTTAAATTTACTAATTGGCTTTTACACTTGTCCTTATCTTAAATAACAATCAAACTAGATGTATATAACTGGCTACCATGAAGAATATAAGATAAAGGAAAAACTAGTTCAATGCTTAATGAGAATTATGCATTTATTTTCTTTATTTCTTGTATTTATGTGAAAACTTTAAAACTTTATAACTAATATTTTACATTTTGCAATCCAACATATGACAACCCCCAAAACCTAAAAACTAAAAACCAATATTCAATGATATTTCCAATAAAACTCAGGAACAGATTTTCTTCTCTCCTATCTCAGTCAATACCAGATCAATTTCTTTTTCAAAAGATACAACAGGGGCGCCTGGGTGGCTCAGTGGGTTAAGCTGCTGCCTTCGGCTCAGGTCATGATCTCAGGGTCCTGGGATCCAGTCCCGCATGGGGCTCTCTGCTCGGCAGGGGGCCTGCTTCCCTTCCTCCCTTTCTGCCTACTTGTGATCTCTCTCTGTCAAATAAATAAATAAAATCTTTAAAAAAAAGATAAAACAGTATTGCCAATTGCTTCTATGAGTGAACTTGCATGCTTTCAATCAGTTACTGTTTCTGTCCCCTTATGTTATTTAAATAAAAGAACAATCTTAATTGGCAGAAATTCATTTATTAAGAGGGTTTATTAAATATTTTTTCAAAAATTTTTCCCCTCTCTGAGAGCTACAAAGTGGCAAAGAACATAGTGGATTTTTTTTCTACTCATGTCTAATCAGATTGCATAATGTCAAAATAATGTTAATCTGCTTATCACATCTGGAATGCGGTACAAAATACATAATCATATGGAAGACTTATCATTTGAATTAAAATACAAGAATGAATTGAAGTACTGAAACTGTATATATGGCTTCAACTTGGTAAGTTATTTAGTTTGAGACCAAAAAAATACAAAAAATCAACTTTAATTCAAGTAAAATAATGTAATATGGTACATTAATCTCTACAATTTGGAACTTTTAAATTTATTTCTTCATAATTGTAAGTGATTTCTAGATTTTGTTTTCATATAATTTTTCTTCCTTATTCTCTATATTATTTGTTTATATGTCTGATTCTGCAGCAAAAGCCCTATTTTCCTCAACTGGTATTCCCATTCAGCCACTATATTGTGCTTCACCTAGTGCAGGAGAATGTTTATTCTAATAAACAGATATGTAAATAATGGTACTGATATAGACAATTATGTACAAATTAAAGTTCTTTGAAAGAATATTTAAGAACAGAAAATATTTTAAAAACAATCTAAAAAAAGCAAAACATGATTTAAATTTATCTAATCATAAATACAATTCCAATTTTATATAGATATGCATACATATACATATGAAAATGCTAAAGATTAGTACATCAAGATAATATTCTATATGCTGGGGACTGAGAGCTAGAAAATAAGATTAGAGACATTAATTTTCTTTATATATTTATCTCCAAATTTCTACAGTGAATATGTATTATTTTTATAATAATATGTATTAAATCATGTTTTAAAGTATCTTTAAAATATTTTTATAAATAACAGAATTTGGTGTGAACTTTTGAAAAGCTAATGTCTCACTTCATTAATATCCAATCTAATCTTCCCAGAGATGATCATATACCTTTCATTACTCTAGCAGGAACGGAAAAGTACAGCTAGGTTCCTTGTTGACTATTATAAGTTGAGGAAAAATTAATTACTTCACCTTCTAGTTATATCTCCAATTTAAAACTACATATATTGAATAGGAAAAACTAAAGTTAAAAAAAATTCTGATCTGTCAACTTTGGAGTATTTCAATTTGTGGATAATATCAATAAAATTTTGTTTGTGAAAGAGTTACTGGTTTCCAGTTTTACACACACAAAAAGTTTTTTTTATAAACAGTTGAAAGAGCACAAGATAGAATTATATTTTTATTTTATCTTTTAAACTTTAGTACGAGCTGTAAATCAATGTGCAGAACTTTTTCAATTTTTATATATTCTTTTCTTTCTGAAAGTAATAAATGTTGAAAGTTTCTATAAAATGTAAGTGCCACTTGATAAATTGATAAAACAAAGATACAAAGAGCATATCGCACAGACAAGACCCAATTGGGCATGAGTTTTAACTGTAATCTTAGCTGACATTTATCTAAGATTGTCTTCTACTTTGTCATTACACTATTACAGGTACAAGTTTGGCCCATAAACCAGAGGTTCTCTAATTCTGTCTGAAAAGTCAAGGCTGATTCATTCAAATTTATCTGGAATCCCAAGGCTGTTAGAGGATGGATTATTAAATAGAGATGTATGGTTCTCTGCAAGGTAGCCAACACTGCATTGTGGTCCATAAAAGCTCTATAATTGCTCCAGTCTTTTAACTTACCAAAGCTCTCTATTTCAGAATAGAAGGTATAAAAAGAATAATCTTTACTTTATTGAAAAGCTTCAACCTATCCTGTTTTACTCATAGAAAAATTCTCTTAAACTGACCTTGGAAAGCTTTCTAAGAGATTGCTCTTTTAAAAGTGAAATCTTCCATACAAGAATTCTACCCAGGAGGTTTAGAGATGGTTTCATCTCCATTAGGTACATGGAGATTCTGAATAGTTAGTTAAATTTTCTGGTCCATTTTATGGATCAGTGCCTGATTCCTATCTCCCAATTTACCACTCTAATAGTATTTTCTCATTTGGTATGCATGGATATAAGGACAATGACATATGTGCACATATATTAAATTACTGCCATCCTTTACTAAATTTACATTTCTAAGTGTTTGATTTTCAAAACAAGGATTTGGGTCCTTTAAATAGCATCCAAAACAAACCAAGGATAACAAAACTCTAACTTTATCTTAAAAAAAACATAAACCAATCTTGAGTACTGTTTGATTATATATCCTTATGCTTGATATATTCTTATTTGAAATTTTGATCTAAATTTAAAATCTCTTTTTACACAAAATTTTATATAAGGACTAGTTGCAGGTTGATTTTTCAGTTCATTTAGTGCCTCAGTAAAAACAAACTTTATTAAGTTTCAAGTTTCTGGGAAGTATGGGGTTTTTTAAGCTCCAATTTTAGTTGTTTTTTTTTTTTTTTTTAATGAAGAGCTCTGAAAATTGTGGAGCACACATTTCCTGAGCTTCTTTTTTTTTTCCCCCAAGACTTTATTTATTTGACAGAGAGCACAAGTCGATGGGGTGGGGGGAAGCAGGCTCCCACTGAGCCATTCAGGCGCCCCACCCTAATTGTACTTTTAAAAACTCAGTGCATAATTTTTACTTTTGAAGGAAGATAACAATTTTTTAAAGATTGTATTTATTGATTTGAGACAGAGCACACAAACGTGGAGGGGGGGTAAGGGGGAAAGCAACAAGCAGACTCTGCACTGGAGCCCGAGATGAACCTTGACCCCAGGACCCTGAGATCATGATCTGAGCTAAATCAATAGTTGGACACTTAACTGACTGAACCACCCAGGTACCCCTGAAGGAAAATATGTTAAAACTTATTTGTCAAGATTACCAACTAAAGCAAATATGATGGCAAAATAAATACCTTTTTAATATTAAATTATTTAAAAGATGAAAACTCCAGAATTTATAGGGATAACCTCTATCATGAATTTCTTTTATTAAAACTATAATAATGAATATAAGTTAAAGAAAGTTTCAGAATTATGCCAGTTGAAGTCTTTCATAATTGTTACAGAGACTTAATGTCTTCACTTCATAAAGTACTACTTTAGTGCTTACAGTTGGACTGGCTCTCTTCTGTAAGGTCAATGTGAGGTGATAAATTGAATCCACCCATGAATGGAGAAAACCATACAAAGCTTCTAGACTTCTGTTTTTATCTAGTGTCTGCTTCTTGTATCAAGAGTGGGGAGGAAGGACATGGAATATTTGGCTTGGATCATGGCAATGCTGCAGATGGATAAAGTAGAAAAAGAACTTAATCATGTTTTTGCTTCTTCCTCCCATTACCTTGGGGCAAATAGAGCCTGACTCACACTAGTAATGTTTCAGAGCACTGGTAAGAGATTTGCTAGGAGTAATCTGAAGGCCTTATGCATTTAAGAATTTTATTAAAACAGATAAAACTAACTTAATTTGGGTAGTGCTTCCCCACCTCTTTTTCTAAATTTACTGGCCTGATAAATTATAATCTAAACAGGGTCTTATCCAATGTTTTACCTGGGGAGAGAATAAGGGTAAAGCTTTTTCTGACTCTAGGTAGAAAGAGTGAATTGTCCCTGGTTTTCTGGTGACTTTGGATCTTCATCCAAAGGCTCATTTGCTCTTTATTCCTTCAGCTCTGTGGAGCTGTTATGGCCTCCCTCCACTTTGTCTGACAAATAGTTGATATACTAAGGGCAAATGAGCTCACTGGGTAATATAAAATAAAAAATCAAACTCTCCCAGCACACCATTTATTAAATGAACTGTCCTTCACTCTGAAGGTAATCTTGAACTAACAGATGAAATCACCCAAACTCATTTATCCCCCATCCACAAAATAATCTGTTATTGCTGGTCCAGAAAAATATTAAAAAGCATAACAAATAGCATGGAGGACAAGGGGAGTTCGAGAGGAGTAGGGAATTTGGGTAAATTGTAAGGGGAGGTGAACCATGAGAGACTATGGACTCTGAAAAACAATCTGAGGGGTTTGAAGTGGTGGGGGGGTGGGAGGTTGGGGTACCAGGTGGTGGGTATTACAGAGGGCACGGCTTGCATGGAGCACTGGGTGTGGTGAAAAAATAATGAATACTGTTTTTCTGAAAATAAATAAATTGGAAAAAAAAAGTAAAAAAAAAAAGCTTATCAACAACAATAAAAAGAACCCATCATTCACAAAAAAAGCTCATGTGAGAAGAAAAGATAAAGTAAAAATCAAAATTTTTCAGCTAAAGAAATACTCCAAACCATGAAGCAGGAGACTACTGGTATACAGCATCAATATAAATTAAATCCAATTAAATAATCTAAAATACACCACAATGAATTAGAAATTCAAAAACTGAAAACAGAAATGAAAAACAACATTATTCAGGAAATTAATTGAAGGAAACAAGAAATCAACTCAAATAAATATTAAGATATAAAGTACCTAAGGAAGATAAGTATGACTGAATATCTCACTACAGTGAGATATAGGGAATATAAATACAAAAAGGAAACAAATAAAATCTGAAAAAAAATTTTTTTACAAGATGTTGAAGACAAACACAGGAGATCCAACATACATACAATTAGAATGGAAAGACAAAAAACTAAACAATGATAGAGCTAAATACTTCAGATTTTTCTGAAAAAAGAGCAGATCTGATCTATTAAAAGGATCCCTCTTTGTACAAGGAAAATTAACCTGGTGGGGTCAAGTTCAAAATAGATCAAATTAAATTTTTAGAAAAAAACTGTGCTTCCAGACACGAAAAGTCACTTAAAAAGAAATTGGTATAAATAACTTTTTCTTGTAAAATGTCTGTTCAAAATTTTTTTCTTTTGTTTAAACTAGGTTGGTTCTCTTATTATTGAGTTATGAGCTTTATAAAGCTTATTATTAAGAAATGTTATCATACACATATTCTCAAATGTTTTCTCCTGGTTTGTAGCATTGCAATTTCACATATACTTTTTAAACATTCGAAATGTGGCAAGTATGACCTAAGGAAATGAAATTTAAAAATTTAAATTTAGTCGATTTAAATTGAAATACAAATAGGCAAAAGAAGATAGATGAATGCCTAATCAACACTTTAAAAATATCCAACACCATTAATCATTTGACAAATGCAAAATAAATTATGAGATACCCCTCTAGATCCACTAGTACAGCTAAAAATGAAAGGAGATGGCAATATCAAGTGTTTCTGCAAATGTAGAACAACTGGAAATCTCATCTATGGCTGGTATAAACTCCACATTAGACTATACCTTACCAGATTATCCAACAATCCTACTCCTCTGTATTTAACCAAGAGAAATGAAAATTTATGTCTGCTCAAAGATTTGCAACTGTATGTTCGTAAAGTTTTATTCATAATGTCCACAAACTGAAATAACCCAAAGGTCTATCAAAAGGTAAATGAATAAACAAATTATGGAAAATCTATACAAAAGGAACAAACTAATTATTCACAATAATAAAGATGAATGTTATAAGCATATATTAAGTAAAAGAATCTTGAAACAAAAATATCATATATAATTCCAACTATATAAAATTTCACAAAAAGAAAATTTAATAATAATTGTCAGGGTTGGGATAGATATGTGGAGGGGATTTATTGCAAAAGGGCATGATGTAACTTGTGGGGATGATGGAAATATTCTCTATCTTGATTATGGTAGCAGGTATATGAGTACATACATTTGTCTCAAAACTAATGCAAGTCACTTAAAATTGATGAATTTTACTTTGTGCAAAGTATACTTTTACCTGATAATATTCCTAGAAATGAATGATTTTAAAAATAGTGCTTATAAAAACCTATAGAATTCAAAACTGGTGCTTTATGCAAAGCTTACAGCTAAAATATTTATATTACAAAGTAGAAAGACCAAAATGAATGAGTTCAACATCTAAATTATTTTAAATTGTTATAGGATACATGTAAATAAATAAAACAAAAGATAATAAAAGAAAAATTTAAATTTTAATATAAATAAGAGCAAATGCAATAAAGAGGACATTACAGCAGCTAAGAACAAAAACACAGGCATATTTGACAAGATCAATTAGGTTTTCAGTGTGAGTTCACTGGTGCTTATTGCATTATTTATTAAAATTAATGACCAAACAAAAGGGTGCTAATAGATAGTAGTGACAATGATAAATATGTTCAATGAACCAGAGATTATTTTTCATCTAATTCTGTGCATCTGAAGTACGATGAAGAAAAACACTGTTTTGGAAAACCTTCATACTTTTCTTTACAAACTCAAATAACAATAACAATGGCTGATACAAATGATTCTTGATGTTGAGGTCAGGGGTGCCAACCCCATGCACAACTGAAAATCCAGATGTAACTTTTGACTCCCCAAAAACTTGACTACTAATAGTCTACTGTTCACCAGAAGCTTTACTGGTAACATAAACAATTAACATATATTTCTTATGTTACATGTATTAATACTGTATTCTTATAATAAAGTAAAGTAGAGAAAAATGTTATTAAGAAAAGGAAAGATCCTCCTGGGTGGCTCAATCAGTTAAGCATCTGCCTTTGGCCAAAGTCATGATCCCAGGGTCCTGGGATCAAGTCCTGTGTCTAGCTCCTCGCTCAGTAGGAGTCTGCCTCTTCTTCTCCCTCTTCTGCTCCCTCTGCCACTGCCCCTGCTTCTGCTCTGTCTGTCTCTCTCCCTCAAATAAATAAAATCTTAAAAAAAGAAAGAAAGAAAATCATAAGAAAGGGCAAATACACTTATAGTACTGTACTGTATTTGTTTTTTTTTAAATCCACATAAGTGACCCACACAGTTCAAACCTGTGCTATTCAAAGGTCAACGTATTACTTTTTAGACATGTATGTATATCAACATATTACATGTTTGAATTTTCTATTTAAAACTTTCCAAATTTTCAAAAGACTATCTTTTTAAGGAAATATCAAGATTATTAATCATACTAATTTTTAATTAAATTTTTGAAATAGAACAACACAATAGGATGCATACTTATATGTGATTACAAATAACTACTATAAAATATTTTCACCCAAGGAAGTGCATTGTAGCGTGCACATGTGCACACACACACACACACATTTTATACAGTAAACATACCACAATATGTTGCATAGAAAAGTACATATATATTTTTGCCTTAACACTTCTTAGTTATTTCATCATTAAACAGTAGATATATCTGAATAGAACTACTTCCATACTTAAAATTATACTTATATCCTTAGTTTTTATATGAAAATCAGTTTCCTCTCTCATATAGCCTCACTCTGCAAAAGCACCCGCATGGATTTCCATTGGAATAGTTACTTTGTGTGCTCAAGTATTGGGATTCTAAGAAGCCAATAAGAATCCCACATGAGATGAAATGCAAAGCTGCAGATACAAATCCATCAACCAAATTTTAGTAACTAAAATTCAAGAAAAGTTTAGTTGTTGCTCACTTTTCAGTTTAAGAGGTGAATTCTGATCTTCAGACAGTTTTTCTATAAGTAGTAATTAGGAGACCAAGAATTCTTTCACCTATGGTTCCACTATACTATGGATTCTCTTTATAATTTGCATCCAGCTATTGGAGGGAGAAACAGTGTGGAGTTGGCTCTCACATTTTGTCCTGGATAAGACACATAGCCCTTACACTCCATCTCATTGGCTAGAACTTCATAATATGTTCACATCTAACTACGAGGAAGGCTGGGACCTGTAGCCAATTTGCGTGTCCAAGAAGAAGAGCAAATAGATTTCAATACATAGGAGTCACTGACACTGAAATTACTTCTATGCTGTATTTTTTAACATCTGAATGATGAAAAATGAAACGCTAAGCTAAGTGATGGAAAAAGTACTTGGCACGGTGTCCTAACCAGAGGATGAATTAAGAATGGTTATAGCTGGGTCCTATACTATCTCTACCTTTAACAATTGAGTAAATAGGTAAATCATTTTGTAAAATTCCATTTTGAGTTTTGTGACTGGATTATTTCTAAGATTAGCTATAACTCTAAACTACTATAATTATACTTTTGACAGTTTCTGAGCAGTTGAGTGAGACTTAAATGTACAAAGTTCCAGCATATTGAAAAAGGTGAAGAATAATTTCTGAAATGAATATTAAAGTTCATGTGGCTGATTTTTATTCCATATCAGAGTAGAGCTTTTTTTTCCAGGAATTAAAGGGAAAATCAGTAATTATATTACATAAAAATTTATTTAGCTCCAATTTTTCAAAAATTATGTATTTATTTTTACAATTGTGTGCTAACATTCTTATTTCTGGCACACTGGAAGACTGGATAATCATATGCTAAATGAATAATGCATGACTAAATGGATAAAATGAAATTTAACTTTGATAACTTGAATTTTTGTCAAAAATATCCCTTACCTTATAAACTATCTTCATGGTTAATAGAAAAAAATGCATACAAATAAAATACACATAAGAAAAATGTTCCAATAGAATTTAATACTTAAATGCAGTGCTCTCTTTTTCTTCAGATGGTGCTGTAAACAAAATCAATATTGGTCTAATAACTAAGCTAACTTTAGCAAAAGTCTAAAAACTGTAATTTTACAACTGGGACTGGTAAATATATAGATATAACATAGTTCACATGAAGAAGACTGCATTTTCCATAGCACATTACTTACAAGAATTTATATTTTTGGAAGAATTTCCTAAGGGAAAGAACGGGAGAAGAAATGTATTATGTAAATGTGAGAGGATTTAGATTCTGAAGCTGGCAGAAAGCTTCGAAACACTATGGGATAGACACATTTGGGCTTTCATATTCTCGAATATAGCTCATCCCATTCCCCTTCCAACCTGGAGGAGAGTTTCCCTTTCTCCGGTGTTTATAGAAGAGAAAATTTTACTTCCATTCAGGTAAGTGTAGGCAAATTTCCTCTACATTTATATAATTCTTGCATTTGTTCATTTCTTCAACAACTATTTTTGATTACCTACATCTTACAGTTTTCTTTTTTAAAAGATATAATTAGCAAATAACATATTAGTTTCAGGTATACAATGTAACAACTGAATGTTTGTATATATTATGAAATGATGACCATAATAAGTCGAGTTAATATCTATCGCTGTACAGAGTTACAAACTTTTTCTCTGTGATGAAATCTTGTAAGAGCTATTCTCTTAGCAACTTTCAAATATACAACAGGATTATGAACTATAGTCACCAGGCTATATATTAAATCTTCATGATTTATTTATTTTGTAACTGGAAGTTTGTGGTTTTTTATCTCCTTTACCCATTTATCTAACCCACTACCACCCCTGCCTCTGGAAACCACCTTTCTGTTCTCTGTCCCCATGAACTCACATTTTTTGTCTATTTTCTGCAATCCACATAAATGAAATCATATGGTATTTCTCTTTCTGTCTGATTTATTTCACTTAGCATAATGCCATCAAGTTCTATCCATGTTGTCACAAATGGCAAGATTTCATTCTTTTTTGTAGCTGAATAATATTCGTGTGTGTGTGTGTGTGTGTGTGTGTGTGAGAGAGATTTTCTTTATCCATTCATTCATGAACACTTAGGTTATTTCTATATCTTGGCTATTCTAACAACATTGCAATGAACATGAGGTACAAATATCTTTCTGTGCTAACATTTTTACTTTATTTGTATAAATACCCAGAAGTAGAAATGCTGGATCATATGGTAGTTTGATTTTAAATTTTTTGAGACACCTCTATACTAATTTCCATAGTGGTTGCACCAATTTGCACTCTCACCAACAGTGCACATCCTCCCTGTCACTTGTTATTTCTTGTCTTTTTGATAGTCATTCTAACAGGTATGAAGTGGTATCCTATTGTGGCTGTAATTTGCATCTCCCTAATGATTGGTGAGATTGAGAATCCTTTCATATACCTGTTGGTCATCTGTATGTCATCTCTGGAAAAATGTCTGTTCAGATCTTCTCATTTTAAAATCAGATTGTTTGGTGGTTTTGTTTTGTCCTGTTTGCTTTAAGTTGTTTGAGTTCTTTATATATTTTGGATATTAGCCTTTTATCAGATACATGCTGTGCAAATATTTTCTTCCATTCAGTAGGTTGCCTTTTTTTTTTTTTTTTGGTGGTAGATTTCCTTTGTTGTGCAGAAGTTTTTAGGTTGATGCCATCCCACCTGTATATTCTTATCTGTTATTTTTCATAGATTAATTGACTCTACATGCATGGCATTATTTCTGGGCTCCTTATTTTGTTCCATTTGTCTGTGTGTCTAATTTTATGCCAATATCATATTGTTTTGATTACTATAGTTCTGTGTCATAGTTTGAAATCAGGGAGCAGCCATGATCGTATAGTGGTTAGTACTCTGCGTTGTGAAATCAGGGAGCATGATGCCTCCAGCTTAGTTATTCTTTCTCAAGATTGCTTTGGTTATTTGGGTTTTTTATGGGTCCATTTTCAAATACTTATCAAATATTTTCTATGGACAGAAGATAGATCTTGCTCTAAATACATACTAGTGAGATAAACATATATGCTTTCATGAGATGTATAATCTCTAACAATAAATCCCAAATTATAGTATTGGAGTAAAAAATTTGGCACCTGTCAATTATAATAACACAAAACATTAGGAAGTTAAAATCAATATAAAGAGTTTAGTTTCACGTGAAGAGTTAAATGAAGTGATGTATTGGAAGGTTAAACCCTCTTCCTCTACATTTTAGTATCCAGAAAGGTATGGAAATGCTAGGAAAAATATTACAGATCTAAAATAAAAACCCAACTTGGAAGATAGGTATTATGAATTTTACTAATTCACTTATTTATTCTGCAAATATTGAGTTCCTACTATGCGCCAACACACAAGATTAATATGATATTCTCTAGATAAGAAACATAATTGGAATAAAAAAGCACAATATTATAAAGGACATGGAAGGGCCACTTAATATAAGGAAGCATATGTCGTAATTTAAGAAAACTTGGACGCTTTGTAATTTAAGAGAACTTGAGCACATAAGAAAAATTTCCAGGGAAGACCACTGTGTAAAAATAGATATTGTACAAAAAAGGTACCGTATTTGAACTAGAGATTCAAATCTGACAGTTTACTATGAATTTGGATACATGTTAACTTTCCGAGACTCAGTTTCCTCAGACATATCACAGAATTACACCTACTGCAAAGAGTTGTTGCAAGGATTTAAAATATAGGTCCAGATACTGATGCATAGTAGATCTTCTATAAATGGTCACCAGTATTAGGATTACATATGGAGTCTTATAAATTCAAGTAAGAGTTGTCAAGGATATTCCAGATAAATAAAACACAAACAGAAAGGCTGTAATAATAGAATGACTTTGTATTAGGTCTCCAGGTAACAACTGGAAAAAGTGGTAGGAAGTGGGCTGAATAGAGAAAAGATTGGTAAACAATGACTCTAGGGGCACCTGGGTGCTCAGTTGGTTGGGAGACTGCCTTCAGTTCAGGTCATGGTCTTGAAGTCACGGGATCAGGTCTCGCATTGGCCTCCCTGCTCAGCAGGGAGGCTGCTTCTCCCTCTGACCTTTCCCCCTCATGCTCTCTCTCTCTCTCAAATAAATAAATAAAAATAAAATCTTAAAAAAAAAAAGAATGAATCTAGAGAGGTAAAGTGGTAGAAGTTAAGTAGTGAAGGACTATATGATAGGATACACAATCAGATTTTTTGTTCCAGAAAATTACTCTGGTGACAATTGGAGTATGAAGTAGAGATGAGCAATATGGCAGTTCGATCATACACAAAACATTTGGATCAGATCTCACATCCTTCTATGTACCAGGCACAACAATAGGTGATATTAATAGACAACTGACAGGAATATAAACCCCTTGATGTGAGAAAGGAGAGACAGAAAAAGGCCAGTATGATTTCTCAGTTAGAACATTTTAAAGAACAGTTAGGTGAAGAGGGATGTTCCTGGACATTTTAGGATGAGTTCCATGTGAATGTTTACCAAATCTCCTCTCTACTGGAGAGAAACTTAATGAAGGACTTCATATCATTCTGTCTCATTGTAGACACCTGAAAGTTTGTCCAATGGGTTATTAAATAAAGTGGTTATTTGAGAGTAAGGAAAAGTATTCATCAGCTCAAAATCAGTCTTTGAATAAATGCTGACTTTGCTATACCACACAAAGAACCCAAATTTCCAGAAAAAAAACACCACCTCTGTGCCCTGAACTCACTAACATACCCCAAAGGGTACAGCCAACTAGATACCTGATATTAAGCATATAACATTGTACACATTTCCTTAAGGAGAGGGCATGAAAGAGGTATACATTCCTGATTTAATATATTTTTCTGTTCATCATGTTATATAAGCACAAACATTCATAGACCTTTAAATGCCTTATCCACTCTTCCAATATGATGATATCATCACTTTAAGGAAATTGTGTTATGGAAAAAATGAAATTCAAAATTATGATTCATAGGCCTTATCAGTTAATTGAAGATCAAGAAGCAGCTGCTATTATAAAATGATGAAATTTCTATTAAAATTTTTCCCTACATAAGAATTCAAATCATTTTTAGGTCTGGATATTATCTTATGCCTAGAGGATGTGCTACATGGTCTTTATAGATGTTGTCTTCCTCTCATAGCCAGAACTCATGGGTTAGGTCTCCTATGATGGAGTTTGACATGTAGCTGTCCCTAGGAAAGTAAATGACCCATTCATTTGTTTTATGTAACTGAAACAATATTTCTACAAATTAAAAACTGATACTGCTACTTGGCCATTGAGATTTTGGATGTCAATCAGTGAACAATCCTAAACTGAAGTTTACAAAGTTGCCATGGGCAATGGATCTGTTTTAAGGAAAACTGGGTTCCAATTTGCCACTACAGGAATTTCAGCCCTGTTTATGCTTCTCTACCTATTCTCTCTTTCATACTTACTACATTTTAACATTATATAAAATTTTCTTATTTATTTATATTTAATGTTATATATTATACATTACTTCATTCTTGAGTGTTAGTGACTCAAGGACAGAGAGATTTGTTTTGTCCACCAAAGTATCTCACTGTATAGAACAGTGCCTGAAATACATGAGTTATTAAAAATGTATATTGAGTGAATTGAAGCATGAATGGAACCAGAGACCCCTAATGTCACCTGTTCAGTGATAAAAGGTAATGGAAGACTGCTATAATCCATAACAAATAGGATCAGATCTCACAAGAATATTCTGTATCATCCTTACAAGTTGAAACAAATAAAACATAGTCAAGGTTCTGGCTAACGGCAAAAGTAATAATGAGTTGGTAATAAAGTTAAAAAGTCATAAATACCAACTTTTACCCTAAGACAGAAATGGACTAGACCTGCAAAAATAAGGATATTTTCTGTGCTTGCATTTTTTCCTCCTTTTCTCCCTTTCTTCCACTAGCATTTGTAGATCATTTTTACTGATATGGACTAATAATAGACTTAAGAAAATAAAAGGTGTCACCTAGAAGTCTTGGATTTGGACACCTAGACTCTTGGGGCTGTCTAGGTAACTCATGAGATTTGGGATTGCTTGCTTTTCTGGAGAGAATTGGGTATCTTTGCAATTTTAAGGTTGGTTAGGTTATGGTGAAGTGTTACTTTTAGAGATGTAGTTTAAGTTGAAGGATATATGAGGAAATAAAGTAGCCAAAGGAGTAATTTTGTTAACATTTCATGGTTTGAGCAACCACCAACATTGAACCCTCCTTCTACTGGTAAAAGAGGAAACATGTATTTGGTCCATTTCTCCCTGTGGAGACAGAGAAATGACACCTTCCAGCAGTAATGGTATATGAAAATACCTGGAGCTCAGCCTTGCATGTTGTGTCTGAAATGAGTGATGTAAAGAAATAAGATGGCTGATATTTGTTAAATTTAGCTCTGACTGACTGTGACCATACCTAGGAATACCCGATTTCTTTTATTTAGTTAGGACACATATATTGGTCTTATTATGTGCCAAGTCCAGCTCTAAGTGTTTTACAAATATTTACTCATTCAGGAACTTTCAGTAGTCATTTGTGCTCTTTGCCAAATATTCTGGGCTCAGTAAGATTGCACCCCCTGATGTCCCTCTGGTATAACCAAGTGACCAGTTTTGGCTTTTGAGTTGTAAGTTGAAATGATACTTAGGCCTACCAACTAGTTGCCAGTATGATACCCTCCAACCCTCTCTTAATGGACATTTACAATTCTCCAGAGAATATCTCTTCCTTCAGGCTGGATACAAGAGTCCAAAACATGACAAAAACATGGAGGTATCACCTAGCCAACTCATAAATATGTTCCGTGAACATAAAATGAATCTTTGTTTTTAAGTTAGTGAGATTTGGAGGAGTTATTTGTTATCAGAGCATAGCTTTCCCTATCCTAACACCAACCCTTATGAATATTTACAGAGAAAACTGAGCCATGGAAAGGTTAAGTAACTTAAACAAACTCATTCAGTATGAAACAACAGAGTCAGAATTCAAACTCAGGCTGATTTCAGAGTCTGTACTCCAACTGAAAGGCTATGCTGCCTTAATAGACAGTCATTTATAAAGGATAGTTTCTGTTCTTTCTGATTTTTGGAATTCCAAATTTTGTTACTGTAGGTCTTCCAAGATTATCCATTAGCTACCCATTACTAGTGCAGGCCCTCCAATAAATTTAGCTTTTTTTTTTAAATAGCCAGAGTCATATCCAAGCTTAGAAGCCTGAACCCTGAAAAAATATGTGTTTCTCTTAAAAGCAACAGGGATTTATTGAAGGAGTTTAAGCAAAGGAATAAGGAATTACATGATCTAATTGTATTTAAAATAAGCTAGATGATGTTTACATATGTCACAATTAAAAGTATATTATTAAAAATAAGTTGATAGGATATCTCAAAGTTTCAAAAAAAATGAGTCCTAAATCTCAGAGAATTTTAAATAATTTGAAAACATAATATAGTAAGAGAATTATAATTGAAATGCTAACTTCAAATGAATCCCAACTGAGACACAGTATATACTCTTTCCAATCCTTAGAAATGGTTTCTATGAACCTTAGAAATAGTGTCTATGACTAAGGAAATATATTCTGAAAGTCCCACAAAACTACTTTTCTATTCACGATTGATTTTAAAGTGTTTTAAAAACTTCTGGTTAAACATTTGAAACTCTATTTTAAAGGTAACAAAAGAAGATCTGAAAAACTAAGACTGGATTTAACATTCAATAAAACTGCCAATTGCTTTTCAGTTTGGTAGCTGAAAAATATTTAGAGAGTAAATTGAAAGTTTTTATACCTATCATTGAAAAGTGGTATTTATTTCCAGAGTGTCTAAGGTAAAAATATGTAATCAGGCAGAGGTCTAAGAAAATTTTTGTTTACAGTGGCTCATAATACCTATCTCCTGGAGGGGCGCCTGGGTGGCTCAGTGGGTTGAGCCGCTGCCTTCGGCTCAGGTCATGATCCCAGGGTCCTGGGATCGAGCCCCGCATTGGTCTCTCTGCTCAGCCGGGAGAGCCTGCTTCCTTCTCTCTCTCTCTGCCTGCCTCTCTGCCTGCTTGTGATCTCTCTGTGTCAAATAAATAAATAAAATCTTTAAAAAAAAAAAAAATACCTATCTCCTGGAAAGGAGACAATATATGTTGCTCACTTGTCTTCCATTGGTTCCATAATTGCCAGACTCTTTAAGTCAGATTTTAAAAATCTGAAAATAATAAAAGCAAAATCACAATTTTACCCATTCACTTGAAAACTGCAGAGAAAATTCTCTATTAATTTTCTATATTATGCCCTTCCTAGAGAATATAGATCTAGATATTACCACACAAAAGCAACAATAATTTTAATTTTTACGGTTCCTAAGATCACTAAGACTAATAAAATACAAAGGACACAAATTTCATTTAGGCCATTTAAAGAGAGAAGCTATGTTTATAAAACTTTTTTCCTTTTTTTATAGAAGAATTCAATATATCTGTGTGTGCATGTTTATTTTGATTTGCTATTATAGGTCTTTTAAAAATAATTATTCTAATTGCAATGACTTCTTTCTATGTGAATAGAGAATATTAGTAAATCTAAGGCCATTATTCCTACATAAGGTTTGCCTGAGGTCAATGCATTCTTTTCATAAAAGTACATTTGCATATTTGCATTTAGGAAAAATAAATTAACATATACAAATCCTATGAAATTTTTTTTTTTTGGTAGATCTTGCTGCATGACCCTATTATCTTAATCTATTTAGGGTGAGGTTTGTCCATTTATTTAAGTCTAATAAGATTGCTAAGCAAGGACCTTTGCTTAGCAAGTAGTGTTGGGAATAAAAACCAGGGATGCAATGAATAAATTTTTGTCATTAACATTGCCTAGTCACGGTCTAAATTTTTATCATAAGCTTTCTCCAGTGATAGAGAAGAATGGTCAAAAATTTGCCTGCTGAGGTAAAACTTTAGATTAAAGAGGACCTTGGTTTGCCCTAGCATGAGCAGGCCTGGCAGTTTATATGCCCAGGACCACTGAGACCTTGAAAGCATCAACTATTAGAAAGGGGACTGAAAGCAGTCATGAGACAGTGTGGTCTGGATATTACTGTTAGTAGAATATTTTTTTAAAAGATTTATTTATTTATTTGACAGAGAGAGAGATTACAAGTAGGCAGAGAGGCAAAGAGAGAGAGAGAGGAGGAAGCAGGCTCCCTGCTGAGCAGAGAGCCCAATGTGGGACTCCATCCCAGAACCCTGAGATCATGACCTAAGCCAAAGGCAGAGGCTTTAACCCACTGAGCCACCCAGGTGCCTACTGTTAGTAGAAAATTAACGGGCATGGCCTGATTTAGAAAGCAGAGTTCCCTTAAGTCTGGAGATCCTAAAACAACGAACTGACGGTGTCTATTTAGAATCTGGTACAAAACACCTAAAATAAGAACTAAAATGATTTCACTGTTTGTGTACTGTATTTCTCTAAGTGAATATGGAAAAAACTGAACTTTGATGTTTGTGCTGGAAATTTTACCATTATTAATCTCATCTGCCTAAATACTTACTATGCGATTACTACATGGGCAAGAATGTAATAGTGAAAGGAATAAGCATTAATTCCAAATTAAGGTTATCACTGAAGTCTGTGAATTGTACATTTTCTTAGTCTCTTAAATGAAGAAAGAATAGTCCTTATAATTATGTTATTTATTTACCTGAAAGGAACAGGAAGAGCTAAACATATGGTTTAGAATCACAATTAGATGGTTCCTTGCAGTGAGCCCAGTAATCCATGATAATTTGATACAAACTGACATTTGGCTAAAACTGTGACAAGGATAAAAGCCAATTCTCTTTGGGAAATAAGTGAATAATCTCCTATAATCCGGAAACTGGGAAAAAAACAGGAAATACAAGCTAAAATTTAGATTTGTAGCTGAATATAAACTCATAAGTGGTATAGCACTTTTCTTCCTCCAGATCTTCAACAAGACTATAATTCACAGTAGCCCTTTAGATCCCTTTCTTTTTGCCTTACACCCTTGTTTATTTTTCTTAAAAATGTCCCCAGTGACTGCAGACATTTTTCTTAACAGGTGATTTTTCAATGAAATGTCATTTTGGCTTTGTGAGTATCCTTAGTGGCATGTACCAAATGACTCATTTCATTTGTGACCAGAGCCAAATTCAAATTTAATTTTCCAGAGGGGACAAGTTAATGTATAACCTATTGTGCCACCTGGCATCCTAAATTAAATTTCCTGAACTGTTTTTACTGAGAACAGAATCAGGTATAGGTTTTGTAAAGGCATTTTTAACTGTCAGCTGTGCCTTCAATCACTTTTATAGTTATATAATTAATCCATTTGTTACAATTAGTAAATAATAAATACCCAAATAATTTTGAAATTGGGTATTCAAATAATTTTGAAAATGACAACTGGATCATTTAGTTCTATGGAACTGCAATGGCATACACTCTAAACATTAGAGAAATATGAAAACTTCTCACCTGAACTGTCATTATAAATCATATGCTAGAAATTGTGCCTCCTGTATGCTATCATAGAGTGAGATGTTCATTAGAGTTAAACCAAAACCAGTTTAATTCCAAAGCTCATATTCTTTCTACCACATAATGATAGAGTTATAGGTCTTTTGTTGCATTTTATGAAAAGAGTGAACATTGTGAAGTTAAATATAGAAAAAAAAGTTTTCAGACTACTTCAAAATGGTGTTTTGATACAAAGCCCTAATAACATATATTTAAAAAAAAAAAACCTGAGGCTGTGTATATCTAGAGTTCTAAGTTATTATTAAGGTCACTTGCTGTACTGAGTAGCCTGTCATGTTACTAAAACACTATAATTATCACACAATATGTGTCCTATAACTCATCAATTTACATTCTAGCAGCAATTTGCTCATTCATATCCAAATATTCAAAATTGCCCTATATGTTTGGCTAAACCCAAATGAGCCATTTTAAATAGTAAACAAAATATTTTACACTGCTTTGTTTTTTAAAAAATAAATAAGATACAAATTCTAGAATGAAATGATGTTTTCCTTATTCTTATTTAAGAAACAGTTACTCCCTTTCTTATTCTTAAGCAGAAGTTAAGGCTACAGATCCTGAATCAGATCAAATCTAAGTCCACCAGCTCCTGGCTGGGCAACTTTGGGAAGCAGTATGACCTCTCTGGGTTCTATCTAGACAGTGGAGATGACAATGATGATAATAACAAGAAGTATAACACTGACCTCATTTTGTAATTATGAGAATTAAACAATTTTACTTATGTAAAGAACTTTAGGCTCTCTGCTCCTCCCCATTTGGCAGACAGCTGCATTCTCTCGTGCAGTGCCAGAGACACAGGGTGAAGGTCAGAGTAAATGAATTTGGCCATCTTGGGCACCTGGTCACCAGGGCTGCTTTTATCTCTGGCAAAGTGGATATTGTGGTCATTAACGACCCCTTCATTAACCTCAACTACATGGTCTACATGTTCCAGTATGATTCCACCACAGTAAAGTTGACAGCACAAACAGCACAGTTAAGACTAAGAATGGGAAATCTGTCATCAAGAGAAAGCCACCTCCATCTTCTGGGAGCAAGAACCCCACCAATATCAAATGGAGTGAGGTCGATGTTGAGTATGTTGTAGAGTCCACTGGAGTCTTACACCATTGAGAAGGTGGGGGCTCACTTGAAGGGTGAGGCCAAAGAGGGTCATCATCTCTGCCCTTTCTGCTGATGCCATATTAGGGATAGGCATGAACCACGAGAAGTATGACAACTCCCCAAAGGTTGTCAGCAAAGTCTTGTGCACCAACTGCTTGGCCTCTCTGGCCAAGGTCATACATGACAACTTCAGCATTGTGGGGGGACTCATGACCACAGTCCAGGACATCACTACCACCCAGAAGACCATGGACAGCCCTTCTGTGAAGCTGTGGAGTGGTGGCCAAGAGGCTGCCCAGGACATTATCCCTGTTTCTATTGGCACTGCCAAGGCTATAGGCAAGGTCATCCCTGAGCTGAATGAGAAGTTCATTGGCATGGTCTTCCAAGTCCCCATCTTCAATATGTCAGGTGTGGATTTGACCTGCTGCCTGGAGAAAGCTTCAAAATATGATGACATCAAGAAGGTAGTGAAGCAGGCATCAGAGGTCACCCTCAAAGGTATCCTGGGCTACACTGAGGACCAGGTTGTCTCCTATGACTTTCACAGTGACATCCATTCTCCACCTTCAATGCTGGGGCTGGCATTGCTCTCAATGACCAATTTGTCAAGCTCATTTCCTGGTATGACAATGAATTTGGCTACAGTAACCAGGTGGTAGACCTTATGGTCTATATGGCCTCAATAAGCTTACTCTAAAGCTTACTCCAAGGAGTAAGAGGCCCATGGACCACCAGCTCCAGGAAGAGCAGGAGGAAGAGAGAGGCTCTCAGCTGCCAGGAGTCCTTGCCCCAACTCATCCCCTAACACACTGAGAATCTCATGACTTCTGCACATTTCCATCCCAGACCACTTGAAGAAGGAGAGGGGCTTGGGGAGCCCCAGCTTGTGTCATCAATAATGTATACTATACCCCTAAAAAAACCAAAACTTAAACATAATGAGTGTTCAAAAAACACATGTATATTAGTTATTAAAGTCTTCATGCTTATAGTGCCTTCTCATGATCACTGAACTATCTGTAATACTCAATTCCCACTCACTACTATATTTTTTTCTCCTTTTCTTCCTTTTTGCCTCATTTCTTCTGACCATAGTTGGTAAATAACAACTGCAGAATATTTAGAAATAAAGAAAATACATGATGTCTTTCCATCTAAGTTCATGCACTATAAATATTTTGGAATGTGTTTTCCTGTCCCCACTAGGCATACATATATACATGGTTACCATATTATATATACAATTCTAGGTATTATTTTATTCACAAAATGTTAAAAAAATTTATTTAAATCTCTTCACTGCAAAAATGGTTTAAGCTATAAACATATAATAGGTTTTAATGGTTTAAGCTGTGAATTTATACTAGGTTATTCAACAATCTTTCTATTGTGAATCAGTTTATATCTATCTCTTTTTCTTTTTCTTCTTCTTTTTTTAAATCATGATCGCTAATGCTATGATGGATTCAGTCACCAAGTTAGACTCTTTTCTGACTAGATGATAAAGTAGGGAACAAAAAAGGACAAAAGCCCTACCTTCATGGAACTAATGTTCTAGCCGAGGAAGGAGCAGGGCCTCTCTATACATATAAAGGAATGGCATGTGCTAGAAAGAACATTAAGTTAGGGGTGCCTGGGTGTCTCAGTCGTTAAGCACCTGCCTTCTGCTTGGGTCCTGGGAGGGAAACCCCTGTCAGGCTCCCTGCCCAGCGGGAGGCCTCCATCTCCCTCTCCCACTCCCCCTGTTTGTGTTCCCTCTCTCGCTGTGTCTCTTCTGTCAAATAAATAAATAAAATCTTAAAAAAAAAAAAAAGAACATTAAGATATGGGTATGCATGGTAATTGATGGTAATTGGGAGGCTCTCTTTTATTTTTTATTTTTTTTTCAATTTATTTATTTTCAGAAAAACATTATTCATTATTTTTTCACCACACCCAGTGCTCCATGCAAGCCGTGCCCTCTATAATACCCACCACCTGGTACCCCAACCTCCCACCCCCCCGCCACTTCAAACACCTCAGATTGTTTTTCAGAGGCTCTCTTTTAGATAAGTTGAATTTGGAAAACCTCTCTGAGGAAAAGATATTTGAAGAAACACCTGAATGGAATGATTAAGTCATAAAAATTCTGGTGTGTAAAACTTCTTATTGCAAGTCTTTTTAACTATTAGTAGTTCTGTAGGTGGGTGAAAATCAATAAATGTAAGACATGTACATAATTTCATGTCATCTCCTAAAGTCACTCCCTACCAAGTACTTAGCATAAAAAATTGAATATTATACCTCATTAACAATATAAATATAAATATGCTCAACTCAGTGGTTCCCGTATGAGAGGTTCAAGATATGGCTCAGAGAGTTCCATGAATACTCGGGCCAATTTCCTTCTCTGGTAGGTCAGAGGTCATAGATCTGAAAAACAACTTTATATTTGCCAGCAAATTCTCCCCATGTCTATAAAAGAAAATGTAATCAAATCCACGGATATGATTTGAACAGGTTCGTCTCTTTGGGCTCAAGTTTATTGGCAGCAACATACCTACCTATCTTTATACTTATAAAACAATCCAAAATCTCCTGTGGAATCCCAGTAGGCAGAAACGTATTATATTCAGTAATATGTAACCTGCGAAGAGTTACTGACAGTCAGAGTGCATAATGGAGATTGCCTTTGCTTAGAACTTTACATAATCGCTTACAGTCAGCCTTCCTGGAAAAGTCCCCACATTCAGCACTCCAGTCCTTTGATTATAATGCAATAGGACAAATGTCAGGAAATACATTCCCATAAAGTGAAATAAATTTTGTTCTTTAACCCAGAAATGACTATAAACATTACCCTCATGGAAATTTTTCTCATATACATATTTTCAGCTTCTGCAAGGAGAGCACTGAATGACAATTAGGTAGTGGTGTTTTAATTGAGGACAAGATTAAACCTTACTTATCAGATTTTCACATAGTGCAAGCTGATCATTTTGGTCTGTATGCTATAGTCAAGACATGACACAATGACCTCAAAGCATTCGAGAATTGTTTCATTTTCTTTGTCTAAAAATTAAATGGATTTTATTAAGTTATCTCAAGAAAGAATTATACAGTATTTATCCTTTTGTAGTATGCTTATGTATTTAGAAATAGGATTTTTCCTTTATTTTTCCTTTTGTAATATAACACTGTAGGTTTCTACCTCACATAGACGGAAAGTTGCAGAGTTTAAAAAACCTAAACAAAGACTTATGTATACATAAGTCCAAGCCTCATTAGATTCAAGAATAGGAAATAAGAAAGGGAAGAAAAGGGAAGAAAAGCAATGAGATAAGAATGGACTTAGAAACTCTAGAGGAGAATTATGTTAACATCAGGCATATAAGGGTCAGAAGTACCATGAGAGGAGAAAGCAGAGAGAGTAGAAAAAGAGACCTAAATTGTGGATAGAAATTAAGAGGCAAAAAGGAAAGGAAGAGAAAATAAATGTCAGTAGGGAGGATTATGTCAGACCTCAAATAAGTTTAAAAAAAAAAAAAAAGTCAGAAAGGGCAGAGATGGGAAATAAAAGATGTAGAGAAGAGGCAAAGGATCCAAAGTCAGGGCTCTTTTGACTGAAAATTACACAATCTTGCTACAACTATGTTGCAATTAAGAAGAAAATATCTCAAGGATGCATACATTTCTCAGAGAGCCCAAGACATAAAAGTTCTACCAGATCTTTCCAAGGACTAGCACCAGAAACCAGAAAGCTGACAGTGTCAAGTGTTCTTTTTCTTCTACCCTTTCCACTGGCTTCTGTTTGGAAGTTAGATTTTTCTAATGTCTGCCTTTCATTGCTAGTTATTTATCTACTTAGTACAATCAACGTGTCAACGAGTGCTAGGATTTCTGAATTTTAATCCCAAATTATCAAAGAAGATCATTCAATCCAGTCAGATCAAGGATCTACCCCTGGTATAATTGCTTCAGTCATCCTTCAGGAAGGAGGGATAATTAAATTGAGATGAGTTAGTCTTCCACCTGTGGGAAGGAAGGAGTATCCCACTCAGGGAAGGAAGTCATGGAATAGGCAGGAAAGTTCAAAGATAGCAACTTCTTAGAAGTAAAGAGAATAAATTAAAGGAGTAATGGGGGAAGAATCCCTGCAGTCAGTAAAGTAATGGAGTTTTGAAGAAAAACAAATAGGAGAGACTAGGAGAGACAGAATATGTTAAACAGGATTCAACCCAATCATAACCACAGTGCTTCCCACTGACATCTATGTTTGTGAAAACAACCTACCACCACAGAAATTGATTTTCAGCTCTACGTTTTTAGGAAGAATTCTGTTTTTGATACTGTGGAAGAAAAGTAATTCACATAACTTAATCTTCCACAACTGACATACTGAGGGCAAGCACTGACTTTTTCTTTCTGATGGTGGTGAGAAAATTAACAGGAGATCTACCCTCTTAAGAGATGCTTACATCTAAAATACAGTGTGATTAACTGTAAGCAAAATGTTGTATAGCAGTTCTCTAGAACTTATTTGTCTTGAATAACAAACTAGATACCCCTTGATTAACAACTTCCTAATTATCCCTCCCTTCAGTCCCTGGTGACATTCTTTCCTCTGCTTCTATGAATTTGACTATTTTAGATACCTGATAGAAGTGGAATCAGTGTTATTCTTTTTTGTGACTGGCTTATTTCACTTAGCATAATGTCTTCAACTTTCATCCATGTTGTCACATATTTCAGGATTTCTTTTTTAAGGTGGGATGATAATTCATTGTGGGTCTTGTCTTTATCTGTTCCTCTGTTGACCGACATTTAGGTTGTTTCTACATGCTGGCTATTATAAATAGTGCTGCAGTGAACATGGGAGTGCTAATATATCTTCAAGATCCCAATTTCAAATTTTTTAGTTAAATATTCAAAAGTGGGATTACTGAATCATATGATGGTTGTATTTTTAGTTTTTAAGGAACTTTCATACTGGCTTCCATAGAAGCTGTGCGATTTTGAATTCTCAGCAACAGTGTAGGAGGACTCCAATGTCTCCACATCCTCACCAATACTTTTTGGTCTCAGTCTCTGTCTTTGATAGTAGGCATCCCAACATTGTGATATCTCATTGTGGTTTTAATTTGTAGTTCCTAGGTAGTGATGATGAGCAACTTTTCATACATTTGTTGGTTGTTTACATATCTTCTTTGAAGAAATGTCTAGTCAAGTCCTTAGTCTTCTTTAAAAATTGGATTATTGGAGGGAGTGTTTTGTTATTGAGTTATAGAAATTCATTATGTATTTCAGATGTTAATCCTTTACTAGATACCTAGTCTATATCAATTGTCCCATTCCATAGATAACCGTTTGGTTTAGTTGATTATTTTCATTGCTTTGCAGAAGCCTAGTTTGATGTAGCCTCACTTGTTTATTTTTGTATTTGTTGCCTATAATTTTGGTGACATAGCAAAAAATACGTATATATATATATATATATATATATATATATATATATTGCCAAGACCAATGTCAATCTTTTTATCTGATTTCTCCTAGGAGTTCTACAGTTTCAGGTCTTACATTTAAGTCTTAATAATTTTGAGTTGATTTATATGTATAGTATAAGGTATGGCTCCGATTTTATTCTTTTGCCCGTGGCTATCTAGTTTTCCCAACCCCATTTATTGAAGAGACCAACTTTTCTCTCTTTTCGTCTTTTTGGCACCATTGTTAAAGATCAGTTAACCACATATGTGTAGATTTATTTCTAGGATCTCTGTTATGTTTCATTGGTTTATATGTATGTTCTTTTGTCAGTACCATTGTGTTTAACTACTGTAGCTTTGTCGTATAATTTGAAGTCAGAAAGTGTGATGCCTCCAGTTGTGTTCTTTTCTCTGAGGTTTGATTTGGACAATCGGATTCCTTTGTAGTTTCATATGAATTTAAAATTGCCTTTTCTGTTTCTATAAAAAATCTCATTGGCATTTTGTTATTGCATTGAATCTATAGATCATTTTGATGTATATAGTATGGCCATTTTAACAGAATTAAGTCTTCCAAATCATCAACATGGGTGTCTTTCCATTTGCTTGTATTTTCTTTAATTTCTTTTGTCAGTGTTTCATAATTTTCAGTGTACAAGTCTTTTACCTTCTTAGTTAAATCTATTTCTCAGTATTTTTAAAATTTTTGATATAATGTAAAATATTGTGTTTTTC
This sequence comes from Neogale vison, assembly GCF_020171115.1. NCBI lineage: Eukaryota > Metazoa > Chordata > Mammalia > Carnivora > Mustelidae > Neogale > Neogale vison. The sequence goes on along the minus strand of NC_058102.1, from coordinate 39,941,961 downwards.
TCATTTATTTTTCAGATTGTTGTTAGTGTGTGGAAACCCAACTGATTTTTTTAAATTATTTTTTCAATTTTTTAATAAACATAACGTATTTTTATCCCCAGGGGTACAGGTCTGTGAATCGCCAGGTCTACACTCTTCACAGCACTCACCATAGCACATACCCTCCCCAATGTCCATAACCCCACCCAACTGATTTTTTTTTTAATGTGATTTTGTATCCTGCAACTTTACTGAATGTATTTATTAGTTTTAACAGTTGGGTTTGTTGTTGTTGTTGTTGTTTGAAGTCTTTAGGATTTTCTATCTGTAAGATTCTGTCATCTGCAAACACGCAGTTTTACTCAGTTCTTTCTGATTCGGATGATTTTATTTCTTATTCTAGTACAATGTTGAATACAAGTGGCTAAAATAGGCACCCTTGCCTTGTGTCTGATCTAAGAGGGGGAAAAAAATTGAGTTTTCAGCATTGAGTATGACATTCACTCTTGCTTTTTCATATCTGGGCTTTATTATATTAAGGTAATTTCCGTCTGTTCCTAGTCTGTCAAGAGTATTCATGATGAAACTATGCCAGATTTTATAAAATACTTTTTCATCTATCACCAATAGCATATGACTTTCATTCTTCTATTAAAATTGATACTTACATGTTGAACTATCCTTGCATCCCAGGAATAAATCCCATTTGGTCATGGTTTATAAAACTTTTAGCATGCTATTGAACTGAGTTTGCTACAATTTTGTTAAAGATTTTTGCATCTATATTTATCAGAGATATTGACTTACAGCTTTTATTTCTTGCAGTGTCTTTATCTTTCTTTGATATCAAGAAAAGGCTGACCTCAAATATAAGTTTGGAAGTGTGCACCCTTCTTCAGTTTTTTGGACGTTTTTGAGAAAGATAACCATTAATTCTTCTTTAAATGGTAAAATACACCAGTTAACTCATCTGATTCTGGGCTTTTCTTATTGGGAAGTTTCTGATAACTGATTCAATCTCTTTATTGCTTACAGGTCTATTTCTACTTCTTCATGATTAAGTCTTTAAAAGTTGCATTTTTCTAGGTATTTATCCATTTCTTCTCATTTTTCTAATTTGCTGTCATACAATTATTCACAGTAGTCTCTTACCCTTTTTATTTCTGTGACATCAACTCTAATGTCTCCTCTTTCATGTATAATTTTTGAGTCATCTTTTTTCCTTAGATAATCTAGTTTGTCCATTTTTTAAAAAATCAACTATTTTATTGATTTTTTCTATTTCATTTCTATTTTCTACTTTCTTATTTCTGCTCTAATCTTTATTAATTCTTTCCTTCTGCTAATTTTGGCTTAGTTTTATCCTCTTTTTTTTCTAGTTCTCTGAGGTGTGAGTTCAGGTTGTTTATGTAAGATCTTTGTTCTTACTTCATTTTTCCTTTTTTTAATGTTTATTACTAAGAAACCCTCTTAGTACTATTTTGCTGCATCCCATAAGTTTTGATAGGTTATGTTTTTATTTCCATTTTCTAAAAATATTTTCTAATTTATCTTTGATTTCTTCTGTGACCCATTGGTTCAAAATAATTTATTTTCAAATTTTTGTATTTTCCATTTTCCTTCTGATTTGATTTCTAGTTTCATTCCATTGTGTTTGGACAAGGTACTTGTGTATGATTTAAATTTTTTAAAAATTTGGTAAGACTTGTTTTCTGAGAAACATGGAATCAATATATCCTAGAGATTATTATTCTGCAGCTTATTTTACATATATCTGTTAAGTCCATTTGGTCAATAGTGTTCAAGTCTGCTATTTCACTGTTGATGTTCTATTTGTTTCTTCTATCCATTATTGATTTATCGTACCATTACTATATTGCTGCCTATTTCTCCCTTCGATTCAATCAGTGCTTTCAGTCTATATGTTTTCTTTATATATTTAGGTGTTCTGATAGTGGGTGCATATATATTTATAATTGTTATATCTCCCTGTTGAATTGACTTATCATTATTTAATATGCTTCTTTGTCTCTTGTGATAATTTTTTACTTAAGTCTATTTTGTGTGATGTAAGTGTAGCCACTCCTGCTTTCTTTTGTTCACTATTTTCATAGAAGGTTGTTTTCTATGCTTTCATTCTCAGCTTATGTGTGTCCATAAGTCTAAAGTGAGACTCTTGTAGCCACCATATAGTTGGATTTTTTTAATCCATTCAGCCACTTTTGATTGTCTTTTGATTGGACAGTTTAATCCTTTTACATTTAAGATAATTAGTGATGGGAAAGTAAATTGATTTAACATCAGTTTTTTAATTGTTCTGTTTGTCTTGTGATTCATTTGTCACTCTATTCCTCTTGCTGTCTTCCCTGTTTTATTGATTTTTTTTTGTATTGATATGCTTTCTTTCTGTTTTCTTTTTCCATTGTGTTACTTTTATAGATATTTATTTGTGGTAACCATGGAACTCACATAAAATACAGCAATCTGTTGTAAACTGAAATCTAGTAGAAAAATCCTACACTTTCATTTCTTTACCCCACATGTACCTTGTTACTTATGTTGTAATTTACACCTGTTTTTAGTTTGTATCCATTAACATATTTTAGATATAATTATTTTAATACTTTTGTCTTTTGGCTTTTATACTAGAATTAAGTGATTTACCTACTTCCATTTTAGTAATATGTTTATACTTAGTTATCATGTTGCTACTTAGCTTTTTTATTTCAATTTGAAGAACTCTCCATAGCAACTCTTGCAGGATAGATCAAGTAGAGATTAATTCCCTCAGCTTTTGTTTATATGATGAAGTTGTTCTTGCTCCTTCGTTTTTAATGGATTAATTTGTCTAAAGTATTTTTGCTTGACTTTTTTTTTTCTTTATCACTTTGAGTAAATAGTTCCACTCCCTTTAGGCCTAAAAGATTTCTATTTAAAAAAATCTATGTACAGTCTTGTAGGGAATCCCTTGTACATGATAATCTTAATTCCCTTGCTGCTATCAAAATTCTCTCATTGTCTTTGACTTTTGACAAGTTGAATATAATTTGAGTCATTATGGATTTCTTTGGATTCACTTTACTTGAGATCCTTCGGGTTTCCTGGATCTAGATGTCCATTTTATTTCCCAGGTTTAGAAAATTTTCAATCATTATTTCTTTAAATAAGCTTTGCTTCTTTATTCTTCTGTGACTCATATAAAACATATACTGGTCTTCTTATTGATATCCCATAAATACTTTAAACTTTCTTACTTTTTTTTCCTTTTTGCTCTTCTAAATTAACTTAAAATATCTTCAAGTTACCTAGTCTTTCTTCTACTCAGTCTAGTCTGACATTGAACTCCTCTATTCAGTTTTTCAATCCAATTATATTCTTTAGCTCCAAAATTAATATTTGATTCTTATTAAACATTTTTCTCTTTGTTCAAATTTTCACTTAATTTTCATGCATTATTCTAAACACATTGGGTGTAATGAGCATTTTGATAATGGTTATTTTTAATTCTCTGTTTGGTAATTCATATATCTCCATTTCATTAGGAGTATTTTCTGGACTTTTAGCTTGTGCTTTTTTTTTTTTTTAAATCGTATTTCTCTCTCTCTTTTTAAAATTTGTCTTGACTCTTTGTGTTAGTATCTGTATGTTAGGCAAAAGTGCCACCTTTCTCAGTACTTGTGGATTGGCCCCATACATGAGATGATGTTCATCAATCCAGCCAGTCACAGCTTCTGTAGGCCTCTCAAATGTTTGTGTAGGTCCAAACCACCCTTTTTGTTCTTATTTCTTACAAGAGACAGAAACTAATCCTTTGTGTGGTAAGTGGAAAGAACCAGAACATTAAATGCACTCTCTAACTCTTTCTTTCCCCAGAAACAAGCTTGGAACTGGAGTTTTTCACTAGTTGTCCTAGTAGGAGTGTCGGGGGTGGGGGATGGTGGTGGTGAGTATTTGCGTCATAGTTCAAATAACCTTTATTCTTAGTGGTTCTGACATCTATAAAATGTCATGTCCCATCAGTGCTCTGATTCATGCAACAGAAAAGCCAATCCTTTAGGCAACCTCCGAAAAAGTTTGAACTTTCAATATACAGTCCAATTCTGTTCCTACCCAAAGAAAAGCTGTGAGCTGTTTTTGTTGTTGTTGTTTTAACCTGCTCATTCCATGTTGAGCAGAAGGAGGAGCCATGGTAAGTGTCCATGCATTAGTTTAATCTATTCCTTGTTCTCTGTTGATCCTCAAGGTCTAACATATGCCAAGTCCCATCAGTACTCTGAACAAGGCAATACAAAAAATAATCCCTCAGTAAGACCAAGAAAATTTGGAATGTTGAGTGTGTGACCCCACTATTTCCCTCCCTAGGACAAAGTTAATGGCTAGTTTTTTGTTTGGTTGGGTTGGGTTTCTACTTGCTCACTCTGTGCTGAGCCAGAAGGAACTATGGTGAGTGCCCACACACAAGTTCAAACAACCACCTTTGTTCTCTGTATCCATAGGAATCTAATGTAAGCGAGGTCCTGTCGATGCTTCAAGACAAGTAATTAATGCTAATTTCTTGGATGACACCCAAAAAAGAATTTTGGATGGGTAGTCCATATCTTTTCTTCCACAGAGAGAAGCTGGGAGCTGTTTTTTTTTTTTTTTCCTCCCTATCCACTTGTTGTGTTGAGCTTAAAATGTAGCTGTGGTGAGTTGATGTGTTCAGATTAAATTGCTCTCTTTGTTTTCTATAGTTCCAAGTTTCTAGCATATGTTGATTTTGTCAACACTGAGACAGGTGAGATAGAAGCTATCCCTTGGGCTGCACCCAAAATACTTGGAATGTTGTCTGTGGTCCAATTTTCTCTCTTTTCAGGGATAAGCTGGGACCTAGAAATTTCTTCCTAATTATATGGCAATGTATCAAGGGTCGGAACTATGGCAGGAGGATGTGTCCAATTTTTCATCACTTTTATAGCTGGCTTCATACTTGCCCGTACTGCAAAAGCCTTTCACCTCAACTAGTTTTTGGATTTGTCATAATAAGAATTGATCTGTGTATTGCTATTGAATCAATGTGTCCATTGGGAAAGAAAGCCCAGGGCTTCCTATTTTGCCATCCTGCTGACATGTCTTGAGCCTTGTTTTTATGCCAGCATTTTGCAAAATATCAGACACTTAATGCTTATGGATTAAGGATAGAAAGCAACATACTGTTGAAACCTTTATGCTATTGACTTATTGAATCATATATTCATTTTTAAAATTGAGTCTCTTGTTTACTAAACACCTTTTTCCTTAATATGAAAGATTCCCCATAGGAAAGACTGCTCATTCCAGATAAAATGGCCAACTCAACACACTTAATAAACAAATTGCTCCAGGCTAGGTTCTTTGAGGAAGTCAAATAAAGAGTGTCCTTCTTTTCTGCCTGGCTTCTGGACAAAATGAGAAGGAAGATAAAGGGTCAGCAGATGCAGAATCAACATATGTCCTTTACTACTGATAAAGGTTAAGAAGGACATAATGGGAAAATCAAAATTGCTTTGCTTACTGGATCCACAAAAAAAGACTGATTTACAAACAGGACAGCTTTACATTGGGTCAACCCTCTTACAAAAAAGAACCTGCCACCTGAGAGAAATAAAAAGGAAGTGTGATATCTGTGAATACTCCTAGAAGGCAGGAAACAAGAATGGTTTACCCCTATAGCATTCCAAGTTAATGTACACAAGTCTAAATTATAATGAGTGTGATACATTAATACTGAAACCAAAGTATCAATGGGTTATTTTGAAAAATAAGAATCAAAAAGTTATGCTGGATTTTTGTCTTAAAGATTTAATTTCATTCATTAATGATGTCACTGATTTCTGTTAGTAATTAATACATCATTATAGCTTTTATTTATTTCTTAATGACAAGGCTTTGGTTATAATTCTCCTATGTTAATTTAGTGGAAGCTATCCAGTGGCAATCTATTAGATTTTCCTAGTTAAATTAGCATGATGGGCTTTTAATAGATCTTTTAATAAACATTATGATCAAGAACATTGTGAGATTAAAATCACTTTCATGACATTTTTTACTTTGTATAGTAACAGATTTCGGTCATTGATTCTGGTTCTCTGAGTAATAACTCAAAATGCATTATTAATATATTTCTATACTGTTAGCAGTGACAAAGTGAACATGAACTAGGCCAAATTTAACAAGATTTTGTTAATACAATATTTAACTAGTTAATTTAAAGTTTTCATTTCCTGTCATTGTGGTTCTCTGACTCTGTGATCTTTCCCAGTAAAATATAAACAGAAGAGATGAGATTTGATTTAGAATTGCAACAGTAATAGATGTACCATCTATTTGCATTTATGTACTTTATGTCTTAGGGTTCAGACCACTAGCAAAGTCAAATCTTGAGTTTAACTTAACCTAAGTGTAAAACCACATTTCCTCTGGAATCTGAATTCTTAAAATTTTCATGTTCAGTTGGTGACTCCTTCTCTTTGCTTTGTGAAAAAACGCATCTAGATTCCTTGAATTAGTGAAAGCAGGAGAACCTCAATAACTGAACCTGCTTTCTGTCTTAAGAGAAGGCAGCTAAGCTGCATGCTGAGATTCTCCTAGGACATATTTGAAAGAAATTTCTGCAGGTGGTTGAGACTTGTCCTTAATGCAGCTGTGGTAATGGAATGAAAATTGCTTACTCTGGGAACATTGACTGTATCATCCTTAAATTATCTGTGCACTACTTAAGTAGTTTACATTGCTGTAGGGCTAGGAAGGCTCAGTTACGTTGCCATCCTGCCATCAGCACTGCCTATATACACTGAGTACTCAACACAAGCAAAGCAAATCATACTATATTTTTTATTTTAAACTTTTATTACATTTTTATTGCTATGTAATATATTGTGAGTAAGAAAAGGTAAAATATATGTGTAAAGACAAAAATGGATTTAGGAAAACTTTTCCTGTAATCTATCATTTAAATATAAACACCTAATATTTTAGATAATAACTATTCAGTATATTTATGTAAGAAGTATGTGTATTTTTCTTTATTTTCCCTCAAACACTCATGTAATAAGGAATCATGTAACACTGACATATCAAGACACTCTGGGGTGCTTGGCTGATTCAGCCAGTAGAGCATACAGCTCTTGATCTCGGAGTTGTGAGTTCAAACTCCACATTGAGCCTAGAGCTTACTTAAAAAGCAATGAAATCTCTTCAGGGCAAGCATTAACAGGCATTTTGAAAGACTGTAGAAAAGCACAGTATTGGCATGCATTAAAAATGAAGACGGAAATTGGCATATGTGTGCTATTTGCTCCATCTCTTCCAGAATCTTACTAAATGCAAAATACCCCATTTCTATAATCCTGTAAAGCTGGAACTTGTAAAGCCAAAGGGTCTGCAATTGTTTAAGTTAAAAATAACTTTTAAATAGCCCAGAAATGGATATTCTAAACTCTGACTTGTGTTTAAGAACTTTTTAGCTATATAGTCAAAGCTTGCACATAATATGTGATGCAATACAATTTTGAAAGCACATCGAAAGTTTAGGGGACTCGGGGTGATTAAGTGATTATAAAATGAGGGTAAAGGAACAAGATATTAACATTAAAAAAAGAAGAACTTGTAGTTCTTCCTCAGACTTAATTTGTCTAATATTGTGGAGACTGAAGGAATATACTGCCATTTCATCACATAGGGTCATTTGTACTATGATGTCCTGAAAATGTGTCAGATTTTAGTAGGGGATCAGAGTAATTAGATTCAGTATAAAAATATTTCAGTAAATTTCTTATACAGATGTGAAACTTCATGTAGCTCCCTTAAAGAAAAACTTTGGTTCAGCACACCGTCTGCATTGAATTAGGATACAGTTCCAAGTGTCTCATAACTATTCCCTTGATCTCTTGTAACCATACTAAACAGGGCCATCAAAAGTGATATTCTTGACACTTAAAACATAATGTCATTCTCTTGCCTTACTCTCTTCTTCTGGGCACGTGGTATCATCTTCTATTTCTTTTTTTGCTTGTTTGTTTTTACTGTGGTAAAACATTTACAATATATAACATAAAATTCACCATCTTAGCCATTTCAAAGTGTATGCCATTCAGTGGCAATTAGTGCAATGGTGTGCAATAATCCCTACTATATAGTTTCAGAATGATTTCATCATGCCAAAATGAAACACTGTACATCCTAAACAGTAACTCTGTGGTCATCTATCTCCTCAGCCCCTGGTAACAATTTATGTGCTTTGTGACTCTATGGATTAACTATTCTGTTTATTTCATATAAATGGAATCCTATAATCTGTGGCCTTTTGTGTCTGGCTTCTTTCACTTTTCAAGCCTTTTCAAGGCTTATCCATGTTGTAGCATGTGTCAGTACTTCAGTACTTTTTATGGATAACCAGGGTTCCGTTGTCTGCGTATACCACATCTTGTTTAGCCACTTATCAGTTGACTGATAGATACTTAGTTGTATCCACACTTTGGCCATTGGAAATAGTGCCGCTATGAATATTTATATACACATTTTTGTTTGAATATCTGCATTCAACTATTCTGAGTGTGTATCTAGGGGGTAGAATATCTGGATCATGTGATGACTCTGTGTTTTACTTATTGAGAAACTGCCAAACTCTTTTCCATAGCAGTTGAACCATTTGACATCCCTACCAGCATTGTATGAAGGTTAAGATTTCTATACATCTTGGGTTGCTTGAGTGGTTCAGTGGATTAAAGCCTCTGCCTTCAGCTCAGGTCACGATCTCAGGGTCCTGGGATCAAGCCCCGCATCGGGCTCTCTGTTCAGTGGGGAGTCTTCTTCCCTCCTCTCTCTCTCTGCCTGCCTCTCTGCCTACTTGTGAACTCTGTCAAATAAAAAAATAAAATATTTTTTAAAAATGCCTATATATCCTTAGCAACAATTGTTTTGATTTTTTTATTATTATAGCTATCCTAGTGGGTGCAAAGTGGTATGTCATGGTGGTTTGTATTTTAATCTTCCTAATAACAAATGATATACAGCACTTTGCATGTGCTTTTGGCAATTTTTGTAACTTCTTTGGAAAAATGTTCATTGAATTCTCTTGCACATATTTTAATAGGGTTGTTTGTCTTTCTGTTATTGAGTTATACATTTTCTTTATGTATTTATGTATTCTTAATACTAAACACCCTGATCACACATGATTTGCAAATATTTTCTACAAATTTGTGAGTTGTCTTTGGCTCTCTAGTGTCCTTTGCACAAAAGCTTTAAGCTTTGATAAAGTTTCATTTGTCTGTCACCTTGTGTTAGTCATATTCTTTGTGTCATAACTAAGAAATCGTTGTCATATCCCAGGTCACGGTTTCCCTGTTTTATTTTCATAGTTTTAGCTCTTAACTTTAGGCCTTTAATCCATTTTGAGTTAATTTTTAAGTATGGTGTGAGGTAAGGGGACAAATCTATTCTTTTTTCTGTCGCTATACAGTTGTCTCAGTACCATTTATTGAAAAGACTGTTCTTTCCCCCCCATAAATGGTCTTGGCACCTTTGTCAAAAATCAATTGGTTATAGATGCTTGATTTCTGTACTTTCAAGTCTATTTCATTGGTTAATATGTTTATCCTTATGTCAGTGCCATACTTGCTTAATTACTGTACATTTGTAGTTAGTTTTACAAACAGGAGATGTGAGTCCCCCTGTTTTTGTTTTCCTTTTTTGATATTGTTTTGGCCATCCAGAGGATCTTGAAATCTCACATTAATTTTAGGATCAGATTTTCATTTCTGCAAAATGGTGATTGTACTTTAATAGCGATTTCATTGATTAGGTAAATTGCTTAGAGGTATACTGCCATTTTAACAAAATGAAGTCTTCCAGTCCATGAACATGAGACATCTTTCCATTTATTTAAGTCTTTTAAGATTTATTTCATCAGTGTTTTGTGGGTTTTGGTGTACAAGTTTTATACTTTGTTAAAATTACTCCTAAGAATTTTATTCTTTTAATGTTATTATAAATGGAATTCTTGTCTAAATTTTCTTTTTTGGATTGTTTATTGATAATATATAGACATGTAAATAATATTTGTGTGTTGATGTTGTATTCTGCAACTTTTTTCCAATTTGTTCATTACTCCAAGAGTTGCATTTGTGGATTTTTAAAGTTTTACATATATAAGATACTGTCATCCAAGAATAAAGGTGATCTTACTTCTATTACAATTTAGATGCCTTTTATTTATCTTTCTTGCCTAAATGTGTAGGCTATAAATTCTAATACAATTTTGAAGTGCAAAAGTGTCTTTTTCCTGATTGTGAGGGAAAAGCTTCAGTTTTTCACCTTTGCTAATTATGTTAGATGTGGGTTACTTATAAAGAACCTTTATCATGTTGAGAAAGTTCCTTTCAGTTTATTGAATCTTATCTAGTTCTAGTTTATTGACTGTCAACCAGTTCTAGTTTATTGAATCTTATCATCATGAAATGGTGCTGGATTTCGTGAAGTTTTTTGTTTGTTTGTTTTGTTTTGTTTTTTGAATCATTTGAGATGATCATATTTTTTGTTTGTTTGTTTTTGTTGTTTTTGTCTTTCTTTACTAATGGGGCATGTAATATTGACTTTTATATATTCGACTACTTTTGCACTCCTAGAATAAATTCCACTTGGTCATGGTTTATAATCCTGTAAGTAGGCTACCAGATTCAGTCTGTTAGTATATTGTACAGGATTTTTGCATTTTTGTTCAGAAAAGATATTGCTCAGTTTTCTTGTGATGTCTGGCTTTTTATGAGACTAACCTCACAAAATATGTGAAGAAAGTGTAACCTAAAGTTAAGGAAGGATTTGAGTTAATTATTTGGTAAAAGTTTGAAAAAATTAACCATTAAAGTAATCTTCTCTTGTACTTTTCTTTTTTGGGAGGTTTTATGGGGACATTTCATGAGGTTTTAATTTGCAGTTTTCTTATCATTAATGATGTAAGTACTTTTCATGTACTTATTAGACATTTTTCTTATGTGAAGTATCTGTTAAACTCTGTCCCATTTTTAAGTTGTTAGCTGTCTTTTTATTGTTGGGTTGTAGGAATTGTTAATATATCCTAGACACAAATCAGGTATATATTTGTGACTGTTTTTTTTCCACAATATGTGGCTTGCTTATTCAATGTATTGTAACTAAAGAATTTTTTAATACTGATGAAGTTTAATTCTTTGTTATTTTCCTTTAACAAGTATTAGTTTGTTCTGAGATGCTTTTCTGGATTTAAGTCCTTTCTCAGATATATGGATTATAAATGACTTCTCTTAATTTGTGTTCTGCCTTTTCTCTCTTTTAATGATGTCTTTTCATGATCAGAAGTTAATTTAATGAAGTCATTTTTGTCAATCCTTCCATTACTGATTAGCATTTTCTGTATTCCATTTAAGAATTCTTTATCTTGGGACACCTGGGTGGCTCAGTCGGTTAAGTGTCTGCCTTCAGCTCAGGTTATGATCCTAAGATCCTGGGACTTAGTCCTGCATCTGGTTCTCTGCTCAGAAGGGAGTCTGCTTCTCCCTCTGCCTGATGTTCCCCACCCCCATAAACCCCCGACAAAGAAATTTTAAAAAAGAAAAGAATTCTTTATCTCAAGCTCATGAAGATATTCTCCTATACTTTATTCCAGAAGTTTTACTGTTTTTCCTTTCACATTTAGGTCTGTGATCTTTTTCCATTTATCCAATTAGATAAGAATCCAATTGGTTTAGGATCATTTGTAGATAGTAAATCCTTCCCCTACTGAATTAATGATATGTTTTTGTTACAAATTAGGTGATTTTCTCTCTCTATATATGAGTGTTTCTGGACTCTACTTTCAGTTCTATTAAACTGTTCTTGTATCAATAAGATGAATATTATGAATATGAAACTTTATAGTAGTTTCATATTAAGTAGGATAGGACTTTCAACTCTTTTGAACTTCTTTGATAATTTCATGGAAAATCTAAAAACTTTAGAGTTATGTATAAATTTTTAATTAGCTTGCCAATTTATATTAAAATTGGCATTGAATTGTATCTGTAAATCTATATGGGACAAATTGACACCCTGACACCAAACAAGATTTATTCCTCCAATACAAGAATATGTATTTCCATTTCCATTTCCATTTATTTAGGTTTCATTCAATTTTCCTCAGCAATGTACAATAGTTAATGTAAGGATTATACCCATATTTTTTAGATTTATTTTTAGGTATTTAATAGCTCTTGATGTTATTATAAATGGTATCATATTAAATCTTTCCTTCTTATTAATTATTTTTATTAACATATAATATATTATTTGCCCCAGGAGTACAGGTCTGTGAATCATCAGGTTTACACACTTCACAGTACTCACTAAATGTCTCTCTTTTTTTAAAATTTTATTTATTTAGTTGAGATAGCACAATGATGGTGGGGTTGGGGGAGGAGCAGAGGTAGAGGGAGAAGCAGACTTTCCAGAGGGGTCTGATGCAGGGTCTCCGTCTCAGGACCCTGGAGATCATGACCTGAGCATAAGGCAGATACTTAACTGACTGAGCCACCCAGGGGCCCCTTAAATGTCACTTCTACTATTTGTTTCTTATATATAAAAATTTACTTTTGTATATTGGCCATTTAGGTAGAAAACTTGGTAAATTCATTTATTCTAAGACTGTTGGCATATAGAAACATAATTTGCAAATTACATATTGTTTAGTTCATATACATCTCTCACATAGTCTTGTGTCAATGTGTCCAGGTACAAACTGTTTTCTGGAAGCTTCTATGTACAATGTCAAAATAGAATTGGTCCAGAGGTACTTGTGTGACATATGGAAGACAGAAGTAAAGCTGTACTGTTTTTCACTAAAGGTTCATATGTTCAGATGTGGTATTAGACAGAATCTGACAGATGTATAACAGAAATATCCTTAGTTTCTAGTTTGTCCCTGAATCTCTCTCTTTTTTTTTTCGAAAAACAACAATTTTATTTATTTATTTTTATGTATTTTTTTTCATTTATTTATTTTCAGAAAAACATTATTCATTATTTTTTCACCACACCCAGTGCTTCATGCAAGCCGTGCCCTCTATATTACCCACCACCTGGTACCCCAACCTCCCACCCCCCCGCCACTTCAAACCCCTCAGATTGTTTTTCAGAGTCCATAGTCTCTCATGGTTCACCTTCCCTTCCAATTTACCCAAATTCCCTTCTCCTCTATAATGCCCCTTGTCCTCCATGCTATTTGTTATGCTCCACAAATAAGTGAAACCATATGATAATTGACTCTCTCTGCTTGACTTATTTCACTCAGCATAATCTCTTCCAGTCCCGTCCATGTCTCTTTATCCCATGTTTAGGTTTTTTTTCCCCCCAAGTAACACTCACAGACCCATAACCAGACTGTTGCGTACAGACCTAAAGAAATAAACAAACAGGCAACAACTTGCCATAAGCTTCATGTGTTAAATTCCTGTTAAACCTTAAGCTTGTAATTATAAAGGATAAACAACTTAAACCTCTAAAAACTTTGCAAAGAGCAAATAAACAATAATAAATATTGTAAGATATTCAGAAGAAATATTTTTAATAAAGGAAGATATAAAATAAGTTTCTACCTTATGATGGGTTTCCTAAAAAAGGCTTGAGGTAGTATATAAAGAAATAGTTATTTAAGTTAATTATTTAAGGAAAAACACTATAATTGAACCACAAACAATTTATTTTATATTTAAAATTAAATGTCAACTTCTGGGGATATCAACAATGTAGATTGCTTAATCATTTTTTTATTTTAGCACTGTTCAATATGTAGTTTGCAAACAGATAAAATGCCACAAAATTTAAAGTATAAAAAAATTCTGCATGTTAAGTTTGATTTTATGCACATCTATTCTAATTGAGATTAGACAAAAAATCCAGCTCTTTTTTTTGAAAATTCATCTTTTTTTAAAAAAAGATTTTATTTATTTATTTTACAGAGAGATCACAAGTAGGCAGAGAGGCAGGCAGAGAGAGAGAGGGGGAAGCAGGCTCCCCGCTGAGCAGAGAGCCTGATGTGGGGCTTGATCCCAGGACCCTGGGACCATGACCTGAGCTGAAAGCAGAGGTTTAACCCACTGAGCCACTCAGGCAGCCTGAAAATTCATCATTTTAAATGAAAGTATAAACATATGGATTGTTGAGAAACCCATACTTAAGCAGAAAAAGCAAGGTATTTTGAAAAGAATATCACAACTGTAAGCAGTAATCATTGAATAGATGGTACAAAGTTCTTAATTCTTTTTGCATGAATGTTTACATTAGGCATGCCAAAACGTTTAACCTTACTTTGATAAAAGACCTAAGACAGTTGCATCCTGTAGACACATCATTTGAGAAATCAAATCATGGAAATCTCAGCTGTATATACTTCAGTTTTCACTACAGTCCCTCTCTTAACAGCAAATATCGAATCCACAGCCTTAGGAATAGGCAGCCCAGCAAAGTTAATTTCCTATACTGTTCTTTATTGGCCTATTGCTACCTCGATTTCTGAATTTCTCATTGACCTCCTCCAAATCAGTTCCATGGTCTTCTGGTCTGTTAGACATGCACAGAATCTGCCCTCCATCTGCTCAACACCACAAATGTTAAATTCTTAGTTTAATCTAATACCACTATAAGTCTTTGATCTCTTGGGGAAACCCCTTCTGATCATTGAATTGAAATAGCTACCTTTGCTTAATTACTCCAAATATCATTCCAGATTTGCTTACTGGCACCCCCTGAACCTAGTTGTAGGTGTGCTCCATTCTAGATTTGCCTGGCATCAGTGTATGCTCTCCCACTGCAAATGCAGTTAATAGAGAATGGGTCAAGAAATGGATATAGCATCAGTAGAACCAGGTTACACTTCCTGTTACCCTTAATACCCATTACCCCGTTACCCTTAATGCTCTGTAATTAGCAGACCCTTTAAACATTCTGACCCTCATCATCCTTTGTTAAGTGGAAACAACAGAATGACATTAGATGGCTATGAGATTAAAATGATATGGATAAAAATACTACAGAAAAACAAAGTATTACCATAAGACATGCTGATTTTCAAAATATCTTTGTAATATTCTGAGATAGGGCTGATTTTTTTTTCCTTGAGTAATAATATTAAAAGTGGTCATTAGGAACACTCAATATGGGATTATTATTACTAGACTTTGAGGTATAATAGATTATATTGGATTTTGTGAATTTCCTAGACGAATATTTGGACAGTATTTACATTTAAAATATATATGTGTGTATGTACATACGTATTGTATGTGTACGTATATATGTATATATACATATATGTATATATGTATATTTCCGAACAATTGATTCACAAATTTTTATTGATTGATTGATTTTCAGTAAGTGTATCTCTTCTTGGTATTCGCTATATAAAATTAAGATCTAAGAAACTTTTTAAGCAGGCTTAAAGTTGTTGAGATTCTTGCTTCTTTCCATGTTAAAAATTTTATACTAGAATAATAGTACAAATGACAAGATTTTTTTCTTTCTTATGCCCCTGTATGAAACCAATCACAAATAACTATTTCCATGTCTTTAAGTAAGTGATTTTATCTCTCTGGACAAACTTTTTTCACATAAGATGAATGAAACAGTTGGAATATAATTTTCTGTATGTTCATTTAATGGAAATCCTTCCTCTGATTTCAAAGAGTATTAATATAATTTTAATATTTTTGCTCTTTTAACAAACTTGTTTTCACTGCAGTATATTCCTTATATAATAGAGTATTTGAAAAAAAATATCACTTGTTTTCTTTCTAAGACCTTTAGCTAACATTAGCTCAAAGTACTTTTATTTTGCCCTTGAGATAGATTCACCTAAATAATATTTTCCTTGCTAACCTCAATAGCCTGACACGGTATATTACTTTTTGAGTCACTGTCCTCCTTTTCATTTCCAATATTTTCTTAGTCATAACTTTAAGAAAAGACTTTTGTAAAGCCACATCGAATATTGCTAGCTCTTTATTTTCTTTTCTTTGGAAATTGTGAAGTATTATAGTTCAGTTATGGGGTTCTTACTCTCTGCCCCAGAGAACTGACTCCCATCTGTATTTATTTTTCTCCTCTCATTCAATTCTGGATTTTCTTTATTCAACATTGTGGGTGTCCAGTTTAAAAATCCATGTGGTTAATTTCTCTTTATCTAATTCTGATACAGAGAGCCCTGATGTTTTTTAGCTACCAGTTAGCTATAAAATTATTAGCAGTACTGCCAGGTCAAATGATCTTGAGTAAAAGGAGTGGAAGGGAAACCAGAATGGATATCTCCTCTGCCTTTAAGTGTCATTAAAACAAGGGGATGGCTCCACTTATTTGCTAGAAAACAAAAACAGAGTGTTCATGAGCTTTTTAGCACTAGAATTAATTTTTTCTTAATTTTTAAAACACAATATAAACTAACTTTTAATTTAAAAATCGTACTTAAGAGCACATTCCCTAAAAATAAAAGTATTCATTTCCTAAAAGATTCAAGTGTAAGACTAACATGCCAGAGAGATAATTATTGACATTTTATGTATAAACACATTCTTATAACATGGATTTAATTTTCCTCTAACTTCAGTGTTCACCTCACTATTGGCTTAAATAGCCTGGATAAGGGAGGAAATCAAATCTAGAAATTAGGAATCTGAAAATGTAGCAGTAGTAGCAGTGACAATAATAAAAATAATAATGGCTAATATCTTCAAGTTCTTGATAAGTGATTGGAATTACTACTTTATATGCACTACTTTAACCTTACAAGAAAAGTTAAGGATCTAGTTTGTATCTTTATGTATCTGTTATAGATGAGAAAATTGAATCTTGGAGAGGGCTTTGTGCATTTTCAAGATCATACAGATAATTAGTGGTGAAATTGGAAGTCTATCCAAATTCTTTCTCCAGAAAATAAACATTTATTCAATTCTCTGTCTTGGAAAGAAACAAGAAAAAAGAAAAGCTGTATCTTGAAAGGCAATGGCAGAAAGTATATATACAATTAAAAAATAGCTATAAGTCTATATAAACATTAGGCAAAATTTAGAAAAGTTTATTATTTTTTCATTTTTTTCACAATCAAAAATGATACTTATGAATGGGTTTTACCAGTTAATGTGGTTATTAAAGGTATAAAGGTTAATGACATGTGGCAATCTTGATTGAATGGAACTCTAGAGTACAACTGATCTACAAGGATATACACGTCTTTACATCAACATGGAGCATTTTCTTGGAACCTCTCTTATGTAGTATCATTTCTGTGGTCTACAGAAAGCCTTAGCTAGGTTTACACTTAATGAATTTCTAGTTTCTAAAGTCTCTAATTCCCACACTTGCCATAAGACACACTTTTCTCCTCAGTGCCCCAATCCAATTTAGTTTCTATTCTGATTCAGTAGCCTAAAATAGATGGCAAAGGGAACATTAAAGTTGTAAATAAATGAATCCATTGAAAATGAATAAAGAAAATGATGAAATGAGATCTTAATCAGAACAAAAAATTTAAAGAAAAAATGAACAATAGTATTTTTATTTTTTAATTTTATTCATTTATTTGACAGAGACACAGTGAGAGAGGGAACACAAGCAGGGGGAGTGAGAGAGGGAGAAGCAGGCTTCCTGTCAAGCAGGGAGCCCCATGTGGGGCTCCATCCCAGGACCCCAGAATCATGCCCTGAGCAGAAGGCAGATGCTTAATGACTGAGCCACCCAGGCGCCCCAAACAATAATACTTTTTTAAGGTAAAGAACAGAGAAGAAAACATTAAGCAAAACAGATGAAAATACTTTTAAAATAGCAAATAATATTTTTAAAATCCCATACAATGAAGGGATAAATTAAATGTCAGTGACATGGAGTCTAGATTAAACAGTGTCTGGTAAATGAAATGAGAAAAGAGAGAAAAGGACAAATGACCTGACCTTCATTTAATGGATATAAGTCTTCTATAAAGGGCAAAGAGGTTATGTCAACAGATACGTCAGCCTAGTAGCACCAGGTAGAAGTCCTCAATCCATCCCCCAAGCTTGAGGAGAACATATGAATAAGAGAGGGAATAAAAATCTTTGTCTTGCAAAAGCTAGAGTACATCGACATCCAGTATGTAAGTAGTCTTCTTAATATTTGTGAACAGAAATAGTATTGATGGTAAATTTAATCTCAGTATACAAGTAAAACCCATTTCTTGTTAGCCAGTAGTCTCCTTTAAGGAATTTTTGGGATACACACATCTAATTCCATTTAAGTTGTCCAGGATTCTAACCATTGGGTATGATATAAGATAGGTGGGAGACAGGAAGAGAAATTGGCTAAAATATTGATAGGACCAAAGCCTGGAACACAGATAACTAACCTGGATTCGTATTCTACTTATTAATATCTTCTAAAGCTAGTTTACTTGCTTCTACATGCAGCTGTTGGATGCAGCTATTTAAATCATGTAGTTTATAATAAGTGGGATCTAGACATTGTGCTGGGAGTATTTTTAGAATAATTATTTCTTTCAAGTGGATATTATAATGATCCTCTCATACAAAGACATTTATTGGAAAACATACATTAAAAAAGTAATGGATTATTCTTGTCTTTTTCCTCCTCCCCCTCCTCCTTTTTTTCCCATCAAATATTTAAAATTGATTTTAAATTAACATCTATTACTTCAATTCCCCAACTATGAAACTATTCTAAAGTAAGATTTGAGAAATATTTTAGAAAATGGAAGATAAATATACACATAAAATTACAATTTTGCAAGATATACAAGAATGTCATTAAAAAGATTAGTTTATAGAGAGGTTGTCTTCTCTTACCCTACACTTAGAATAAGGGCCTTAATGTTAAACATTACATAAATAGGAGAGATTTAATTAAAACTTCAAGAAATGTGTTACTGTTAATTGAATTCTTGCTATAGTTACCTTTGCAAACCAACGTTAATGAAACTCCAGTTCAAAGTGGATGGGTTTGGGGAATTGAGATAGCTATTTATTTCCTTACCTGAGATGCCATGATAATTTTGTCAGTAGAATAGAGAGCCCAATTAGGAGAGTTCTCCTTTATAGCTATTGATCAAGTTTAGACAAACTGCTAGGATTTCTAAATAAAACGAATCAGAGGTTCAAAGGCCATAAAACAAGGTCAATGAGTGAGAAAGGGAAGTACTTCCCGCATTTTGAAAGCCTTTCACCTGTGGAGCAGAAAATGGACTTAACTCCTACCTGAAGCTAAGTTCCGCCCCGCCCCTCACCTAGCTGGCTGTCCCTGCCCCCAGCCGCTGAACCTCCCAGTCTGGTATCTCTCGCTATGGTATTACCAAGCTATAAA
This sequence comes from Neogale vison, assembly GCF_020171115.1. Lineage (NCBI taxonomy): Eukaryota > Metazoa > Chordata > Mammalia > Carnivora > Mustelidae > Neogale > Neogale vison. The sequence continues at coordinate 39,922,611 of NC_058102.1, read as the reverse complement.
TTGCCCCAGAGCTTAGAGACAATCAGGTCAGCGCCACTCTCACAAGGGAAAAGCTGCTTACTTCCGAGCAGAATGGTTCAGGGGAAAAAGAGGAGGGAGGGAACCCGTGCCTTAGTCGTCACTGCGCTGGCGAAGGGTGGAGAGAGATGGGGGAGGGGACTGACAGAAACTGCGACCCCAACGGGGTCGCACTTGGCCCAAGTCTGCAAACTTAGTGGCGGCTGCGGGGGAAACTCCCAGAGCACTCTCCAGCGCCAGGCAGCCGCAGCTGCTGGGTGGAGTCGCGCTCCCCGGCCCCACCTATGGGACAGATCTCCAGCATCGCTGGTCCGCAGCACCCTTCCCGAAAAGTCTCCAGGCATCCATCTAGCAAGACTTAGATCATTCCGCCCACCGCTTCCACCCCAGGACCCTGACAGAATACTATGACTAGCCTCAGATAGCCCAGAGGACCCCCTCCCTGTGTCTCAGTGTGAGGACGCTCGTGCAGAATCCTTTCGCATCCCCGCCTTGCTCCGCTTTCACAACTCTGCTGGGTCAAATGGCCAAAGACAAACTTCTGCCTCTCCTTCCGCTGCCACCTTTTCAAAAACCCACAGCCTGGGAACCCACACACATCGGAACTCCTAGGGTGCTGTTGTAGTCTGGGCATGCTCAGTATCAGAGCAGGTTTTGATTGAAAGTTAAAAAAAGAGAGAGAGAGAGAGAGAAGGAAAGAAAGAAAGGGTGAAAAAGCTTTGTATTATGCTGTCTCCTTCTCTTGTACAAATGGCTTGCTGAACAGGTTGTAGGGCATCCCCGCGTTTACCCAAAGGGTCTATCGGATGCCCTTGATTCCGTCTCCTTGGGATCTGTCCCCCTCTTAGTTCGCCCCCTCCCCCAGAATCTCCCTCTTCTGGTCCCTGTCCGCTGTGGGGATGGAGAGACACTAACAGAACTGGGATGGGCGATGTTGGCTGAGCGGATCCACCTATGATTAGTGCGCCCCGATTGGCTCCTTGGAGCAGCGTACCCGAGGTGGAACCAATCAGGCGCTCGGGGCTGGGAGATGATGGGCGGCCGCCTCCTCACTGGAGGGATTCCTGGAGAAGCTGCAGTGTGGGGATGCTCTAGACCCAGTACTGCCCTCGGTGTCTTTCCACCTCCTCCTTCTGCAGCGGCGGCGGCGGCGGCGGCGGCAGCAGCACTTAGCAGCGGCAACTTGAGGCTGCACCCCGGGCCAGCCCCCCAGGGTGGTGCTCAACTGAGAGGGGGGCTCAGCGCCCCAAGGGGTGTGTGTAGGGTGGGGGTGGCCAGCTGGGACCAGCTGGTGGCCCTGAAAAACCTCCCACACACCCACACCCACACACCCCTTTTGTGTTGCAGGCTGCCCCTCCAAGAGCAGAGGCAGCAAGAGGACGTGTGTGTCTTGCACAGGTCCACGCGGGGAGAGCAGTGGGGACGGAGACCGGCACCACCTTCTGGTCCTCGCTCCAGGTAAGACAGCGAGACTGGCAGCGTGGCCACCTCGGAGGTGCCCATTAGCTTGAATCCGTCCGCAACATTTTACTCTCGGTACACTTGGGTTTTGGTGGTGGGAGGCTGCAACCTGGGGAGAAAGCCCCGAGTGGCCTATTGTGAGAAACATAATGAGCCACATGTACATCTCCTGGAAAAGCACTTTGCACAGTGCCCGTGATTTAGAGCCTGGAGTTGCTGTTGGGCATCCCCCATCTTCTTGCGCCCTCTTTCCTTCCCATTCTTTCTTCTTCGACCCCCACCCCCAATCTCAATCTCTCACCTCCCCCGCCCCTCGCTCAGTCTCTCTCGCGTCTTCACCCTCCTCCCATCCTAAGGCGGCACAGGGTTTCTTTCTCATCCTGGAGAGGATTGCCTTTTCTCTGAGGAAAGGAGCGGGTTGGAGGTGATGGAGAAAAGAGAAAGATTTCTTTCTGCCCCCTCCCAGGGGGCGGGGGAGGGGGACCGAGGTAGAATGCAACCTCTGCGAAAATTAGAGTACAGAAAGCATTTAAACTGAATAAAGGGAGTAGACAAGCCATCCAGCCCAGGCTGTCAGAGAGGGGAAGCATCAAGTTTGACTTGATCTCCTCCTTGCAAGAGGCTGTGCCTCTTACTTGATTCCTTCAAATGAAACAAAAATAACCCACTGATCTAACCCACTTTCAACTGCTTAATTGCTGTTGCTTTTAAGTGCTAACCATCTGACTTTTCCTGTTTCCATCTGTCCTGTGGGGCTATTTGGTATTGCCCATCAGTGGTAATGTCTGAACTTTCAGGGGTTTCTCATGTAAAGAAAAAAAAAATTAAAAACAGATGGTTACTTTCCTCAGGTTCTCTGGTATAGCCTTTATGTTGGGAAGTAAAAAATGTAAAGTTTCAAAACATTTGTAAGTGACACTAGTGTTATCAAGAGGTTTGGATTTCTACTTTGAGATGACAAACCTCCTAGTTAGTTTTGTGTACATGTTGATTTTCACTTTATTGAACATTAACCCTTCGGTGAAATAAAGCAACAGTTTCACTTTTGTGTTAAAGCTAATTTTGTGTATGGATTGCCAGTTCATTCTACTTTTTCTCTGTGTTTGCATTTTATTGCCCAGATACCAGATTCATGCCTTGCCTTATTTTCCTTTAATGAGAATATTTAGTGGCTGTAAACATGGTGTTTATGCAATTTCAGTACTCCATTTGGAAGGCACATGGAAGCTCGGTTGGCCAAGAAGCCTCTTGTACTGGAACAAAGTTTAGAAAGTAATGGTAGGAAGATAGCCTCAAATTTAAAAAAATCTTAAAGGAAAATTGTTTTTGTTCTCATGTCTTATCATAAGAAAGAGAAGGCTTTCAAAACAACTGTGTTCCCTGGCCGCCTGCACAATAGGTCAAGTGAAAGGTACTTGTTGGACAGAGCCTTGACAGCAGCTTCAGCATCTAATTCCATCATCCGTGATATAAGCTTTCCTTTCCTATTATTCATCAGAGATGGCTAAGTGATTATTGTCAGATGGGAGGAGGTAGAGAGAAGTGCCTAGCTGAATGTAATGGAAAAGCATTCCAAGTGGGTTCTACATGAGCAGAGAGAAGCCAGCAGATGTTAGTGTCCAGATGAATCCTTTCCTTTGATTTATCAGGGGAAATGCCAAGTCTTACATTTTTTTCTACGTGCACACTTGGGATAAGAAAAGGCAGTTTTCTTTCTAACTCTGTTTGCTCTTCCACACTAATTTATGTACCCCAGAAAGTATTTTTTTCAGCACATATCTTTAGTGTATAAGTTTGTACACTGACTTAGAGAAGAGCTGGTTTCACTTACCATCAATGTAATGCATATTTTCTAAACTCATTTTCCATTTGAGACACTTATCTTTTCTATCTAAGTAACATTACCCAGAGTCACAAAAACAAGATCTTCTGTCTAGGGTTTTGACATTTAAATGCCTTTTCTTTCTTTCTTTCTTTTTCTTTTAATGTAGTGTCTCTGTTGAAAGCTAACTAATTTTTAGAGGTGCCACCTTTTGGATACAAGGACAAAAGGACAACCGCTTAATTGCCTCATGTGTGTACAAATGAATTAACAAGTTTAGACATGAAAAGATGTACAAAAAGGAAACCCAATTACTTCCCATGTGAGCAAATTAAGATTTTGTTTGCTTATTTCTCTACCGTCTTAGGAAAGGTAAAAGTTTGGGCTTGATTTGTAACATTTTCATGTCTTTTTACAAATGTTAACTATAGCAAAGACATGTGAGGGAGATGCATATAAGTATTGAGTTTTTCACATACTTCTGAAAAATTAAGCCTTTATATTCTGGAAGTCAGAACTAATTCCAATTTATAATGAGTGGGTTGAGAAGAGACTTGAAATGATACGTGGTAGGAAATTATTTCCCTGTCACCCCACAAAATGTTCTGGTGTGATAATTTCATACAATCTTCATATTTTCTCCTTTAAAAAGAATATCTTAGTAAATCTTATTAATGTTTCAGAGCAAATATGGTAATTAGACTTTTGCATATGTTTATCAGAACTAAAGGCTGCTCCTATAATAGGAAATCCTAAAAAATTAATTCCATAAAATACCACATGATAGAGAGTTGTTGCAGAGTGGTTTGTAGCTTCATTTCCTAATAGAGAATCTTATTCTATTTGGTCAAATGATCAGATAGTTCTAATCAAGAAATATGAAAATGGATAAATAACATGGTATTTACATGATAAGATTTGCACATTAGGCTTGGTGCTAACTGAAAATAAAACTAGAGTAAGTAGCTTGTTTTAATTATATTTGCAAAATGAAATAGGAGATTAATAAATAAAATGCAGAATGTGTTAGAAATCTGAAAGTTAATTTGAACTTCCTGTTAACCTAAAGACACCGTGGACATGATATCAATTCATCTCTTTTGAGGTCAGTTTATTAAATCAATTTAGAGAAATTCCCCAAGCAGGTTTTGAGAACTATCTAATCCTAAAGACCTCAACTTAAGACAGACAATTATATGAGCCTGAAATACTTATAGCTCTTGTGATTTCCAGTTTGTGCAACAGCCAGGAAGAGATATCATTAATGCCAAATTGGAACATAACATTTCTTTTTCTTATGGTAGTCATTAGATGATTTAGGGGAGGGAGAGCAGAAATAAAACAGTTTGATTACATAATGGAACAAATTTGGTCTGTTATTACAAAAAGCCAAGACCAAAGTTAGACTTTCTGCCATAGAATAATGTGGGTGTGGGTCTTGCAAGTGTTTTTGCGAAACAAAAATGCTTTTTAAAATTAATATCTGATCTACTTGTGGATTTTTAACATTTTTACATGATTTGCTTGTCATAAATCTATTTGTATCAAAAGTTTAATATATAAGAGATGCTTTTTAACTGAATTTGTTTTCCATTGAAGTTGGCCAAATCTATTTAAACAGGAATAAAGTATATGGCAGTCTAAATACATAAGTATTTATCATTTAGGGATACATACTCACACATACATATGTATACACATATGTGTATATTTGTATACATATACATGCCTATACATGTGTATACATTTTTAAATTATGTAACTTTTTCTAAAAGGATTAGAAATTAATGGGCAGTATCAATAATCTGCTGAAGCTGAGGCGTACTCCTGTAAAAAGTACCATTCAAAGAAAAACAACAATGTCTTGGGGTGTTTTTAATGGTTCTTTGGTTGAAAGCCTAGGAATACCCAGAGGCAAAATTAAAGGGGGTCTACATTTTTCCCTTTATATGGCTCTTCTATGGCTTTGGCTAGAAGTTATTTTTATATGAATTGTGTATTAAAACAAAATCTCTTGGTACGAGAAGATGCACCTCTATATACAGGTAACACGCTGAAGTCATATTTTCACATGATTTGGATGTAATGGAAGGATAAACTTTCTGTTTTTATAAGGCTCCTATCAGGTGTTTCTTTCAAAATTTGCATAAAGGTTAACTTGTTCCCCATCTTTTACATAATTGAATGACATGGTTATCACTGCTTTTTCAGGTAAGAGGGTGTGGTTGGTATCTTTGATAATTACTCTAGGAATGATAGTTATTTTTTGTAGTATTTTTGAAAACTTGATTGAAACCTCTCCATTGAGTGTGGCCATTTTTTTAAAGCAGGGATTTAATTTCTCCAGTTAGAAGACAGTATTTTTCCTTCAGCAACTCTGTCATTTTAAGAGTTCTTGAAGAAATACTTATATTGACTATAAGATAAACTATTGTAGTAGGGCATATGAACGTCATTCTACTCAGGTTTTAGGAAAGGAAAATAAACTTATTTTAAATCGTATTGCAAATATATTCATGCTATCTATTGTAAGTAAGAAAACATGCTGTCCTTTCTTGTATCTATGAATAAAACTTTAACTTTTATTGTTTTAAAAATATTATTTTAAAGTGTACAATGAGAAATATGCTATGCTGTCAAAGGAGTAAGCACTGGAGATGTTATTTGTGTAGTTTGAAATAGAATTGTAGAGGTCCTTTTGCAAAGAAGCCTCCTTTAAAAATATGTTTCCTTAATTTAAAAGCAATGTTTAGGAGAGTTCTAAAACAAAGCTCAATTTAGAATAAAAATAATACATTTGTAATAGTATTAGAAATGAATATTCTGCCACGTCTTAAAAAAATGAAAAGCATATTTAAAAAATTATTTCTCTAAATTCTATAATTTTTATATTTGGTTTAATTATAAATTTTATTTGTGTAGAACTAGTTCTTATTCTCTATGGGGTTTTGTTTTTGTTTTTTTTTTTTTTGTCTCTACAATGCTCAGGGCTTGGAAGTTTATGTGGCATGCTGGTTTCCATAACTTACCAGTAATGTAAATGAGGGGATGTCAAAGTTCATCTTTTCGGTTACTGCTATTGTGGAGATACAAAGAAAAAATACTGGTCATTCCTATATTGGTCTCACATGTAGTATGTCGAACATACTAATTATACACATAGGGAGTAATTTTGTTAAAGAGAAGCTCTGGAAAATTGTAAAGCAGATGAAGATAATAAATGCCCTTTATTTCGTAGCTGGTTGTACAAAATGGGAGCTGGAAAATTTCCATGCCACATGAGAATGGGCTTTTTCAGCTAGTATAAAATCTGGTGAAACTATTTGGTTAAGGTATAATTTCCTAACAGCCAGGTAAGACATTTCATCACACATACCAGATAACAACTCTGCTGTAATAACTCCAAACACTGTGAGTAAGACATACGGCTAAGTGTCTCAGTCAGAAATTAATTTTTGGTTGAAATATCCAATTAATTGAATCCAGATATTGTACTGAAACTTGGGTCTTACCACTTCCAAGTGAACCTATTTCCCTGTGAAATATAGCTTTCCTTTTAATTCTAAACAGTGTAGAGCTCATATAGTTATTATATTTTGCCAAAGAATATTATGAGTAAAAGGAGTTGTATGTTTTTCTCCTTCAGCAGGTAAATGTTTCCATTTTTTTTCTTTCTAAATAATTTAACTAGTTAATGAAGGATAAAATGCACATAGACACTTAAAGACAAATAGAATCACAGAGTTACTTAAATGGAGAACATTCTTATAGTACCATTGCTTGAATAAGACATACTATTTCTTGTCTTCCTCCTACATCCTGCCTGACCACAACCGTATTTTCAGTCACCTGGAAATTGAAGGGAAAGGCAGGCAAGACCACCTCATCCCTCTGATGAGAATTCCCTGGGTGTGGCCTCTAGAGGGCAGTCTCTTGTTTTTATCTGAGGTCCATTTCCTCTCTGCGTGGGCCTTGTGGCCCAGACTTCACTCCAGCTTGGAGGCAGGTAATTGGATTTACTAATTGCTACTTAGAGATTTGTAGGCATATTTTCATCAACATGAGGGCAAAAACACACAATACTCAGACAAAACATACACAGCTATACCAAAGTTACTACAAACACTTTCAAAAGGTGATGTTGATCTTCTGTGTTTTACCATAATCTATAAAAGAGCTTTTATTTCAGGTAATTTCTTTTTTTTATTCACAAATGATCCAAGCAAATGGTGAGATTGTTAAACTATGAATCAGTAACTTTTTGTACTTATGAACACCAGCGGATAAAGCTGAAATTATTGTTAAAAAGAATTTCAGATCCTTGGATTGGCTTTAGTACTTCTGAAACACGTACCTGTGTCTTGTTGTGGAGCCCTTAAGCATTTACATAACTTATCCTTATCATCGCAAATAATTGAGAATTGGTTTTCTTTTCTATGGAACTTCTGGATATTATTGTAAAACACCTCCTAAGATTGCTTTTGGGATGGATTATTAACAATCTATTTTCTGACATAATTTTATGTGAGTGTTACTGTAATTATAAACAATGGTATAGCATCACAGCAGCACGCTAGACTTACAAAAGTGTCAGTTTAGAATTTTGTGCTCTCTCCTTGAAAAGGAGAAAGAGCCAACTGAGTATATTTTTACTTCATGGTGTACTGTACCCCAGTATTCTAGCAATGTAAACCATGGATAGGACCTTGTTTACCATCTATAAAATGTGGACTCTGCTGACTTGAGAAAAAAAATCATCAATAATTTCTTTTTTTTTTTTTTTTTTAGACAAAGAACTTAATGACTTTTGAAACAAGGACATGTGGTATAACACAGGGTAGGAAGGCCTAGCTGAGCTTCTCTAGCCATTAGGCTTTGAGTGTGTAAGATTATTAAGAACAGTTGACACAATTTCTCAGGAGAAAGACAAGGTAGCAAAGCATTGAATCTGTTTCTCACTTAGACTCTCTGCCAGATTCTGGTTTACAAGGCTGGCTTTCTGCCTAATCCCCAGCATTTTCATCAGATTTGAGGAATGAATAAAGTGAACCATTGGGCATTACAGCATATTTCTAGAGCACCAGAATCTCTCCTATAAATAGAATAACATCACCATCCTATTTTAACTAGAGTCCAAACTCAAGGCCACAGTTTTTATATTTAAATATATATGAACCAGACTACTGTATGCCTAAAAATGCTTGAGTTTTATCTGTCTGGGTTCAGGAAATTCTCATGTTAAAACTCTAGTTAACAACATGATAGTACATATATTTATTTTTAGTATTTTTGTTAAAAAATATAATGTTAAACTTAAAAAAAAGCAAGCACCTTGAGATATATCTAATAATTCAAGAAAGTGACATGTCAACAAAAAGCCAATATACTCCTAAATTAACCAAAATGGCCCTGCTTTTAAATTTTGAAAACAAAGCAAAAAGGCAAAAAGTACTTGATATACAAGCTTCCAATTCTTTTAAAATCAAGATTTGTAGGTACTTTCTAAAGCACTTCTAGACACCACGAAATGAATATTGATGAGTGGAGAGCCAACTCCTTCAGGAAAGAGTAGACAGGTTCTGTTATGGCTTTGAGAATCTGTTTCATCGTTTATATATTGAACACAGAGCGACAGTTTTATTTCTCTTGACTTCTGGACCTTTAGACCCGTATGCCTTGAAGCATATTACTACTCACTGCTAGAGTGGAAGAGATTTGCTCTGCTCTCTGTCTAAGAGTAATCTTGTAACTCCCTTGCCTTTCCTTATATTTTCTTCCTTCTTCAACTCACCCTTCCTACCCTTTCCTTATTCTTCCTTCTTTCCTTTTTCTATCTTAATGAATTATCTTCCTATAGAACAGGGAGCTTAGTACTCTAGGGCCCGTACTAATCTCTACCAGCTGGATTTATTTTTTTGCCAACAAGCAAGAAATTTATCTCTTAATTTATAAACGTTTTAGGTTAGCTTCACAAAACAGCTGTATAGTTAAATAAGGGAGTAGTCTCTTAATTTGTTTATGGACTGTGCCATGATTTGAATGTTTTTAAGGTCTTACAGGAAAAGTCTAACCTATTGGTAATTCCTAGAACAAACTTGATTACAGAAAGATAGAACAATAATTTTTGGAAGTCCCAATAAATAGCAGGTCCTATTAGGTACTTTTTTTTCTATTTTGTTCTTCTAATGATAACAATAAAATCATTGTTTTCATGACACTTATATAGCACTGTATTTTTAGAGAATTACATTGCCTTATTTAATTTTGGTGATGAAGAGATTCTCCATTTTACAGATGCAATAGAGGAGACTAAGAAATTAAGTTACCTACTTGTAATTACATACTTAGGAAGCCTTTTATAATTTTCACCTACTGAATCATACTGCCTCAGCATTTAATTAAGGGGAAAAAAAGTACATTTTCAGATTTTCTCAATATATATGAAGTAGTTTGCTATTTCCGATCAAAATTTGAAACAAATGTCTGACATCACTAAAATTGGATATACTCTATTTACATTGAAAAGACATGGAAATTTTAATATGCTGTCATTACTTTTGTGATCCTAATTTTGAAATAAGTTGTATTTGTATTTTTAAATTATTCAAAGGACAGCTTTTTAAAATGTAAGAGAAGTCACTAAGCTTGAGTCACTGGGCTCGGCTGGCCCTTAGTCATTGCTATATCACTGCAATACAAGATATCCCTGCACTTGTTTCCTTACTTGTGAACTATAGGGTCCTAGGACACCTCCTGAGTGCACAGAGATATGAATGAGATAATGAGTGTTATAGCTTTACCCCAAGTTCTCCATCTTCATCTCTCATCTTCCTCATTTGTACTCATACACACAACTTATTACTGCTTCCTGAACCTAATATTAATGGAAGTTGTTCAGTATCGATACTTTTCTCTTCTATTCCAAGATGGAGAATGCTAAGCAGGGAACATATCCAAGCGCAATCAGTATTCTAGCCTCATGTGGATGAAGTCCATCACTTAGCAATTCTCAGTGTGAAGAAATAAACCCATTTGGGAGTGACTGCCAGGAGCCATACACGTTGCGATGTGGACCAACTTGATGGACTCTCTAGTTTATCTGATACAAGGAAACAGGAGTTTTAATTGGGAAATGGCTACAGAAAGAAAGCAAGATTAATTAGAGCATAGGAAAGGTATTTTATGGGGGCTTTTGGACAAAAATAAGCTAATCATATTCTCGTATTCTTACTGCATGTCAGGTACTTTTCTGTGTACTTTCTATGCTTCACACCATTTAATATTTCCAGTAATCTTCAGAGGTAGGTACTAATTTGTAATTCTTTACATGAGAAAATTGTGGGGAAAAAAGTAACTTGTCAGGGTCCTGTGACTGTTACGTAGTAGGACATTGATTCAAACCCAAGCAGTCTATTTATAGAACCAGTATTCAACCATAAGCAATCATATAATCATTCAGCTCCTCAGCGGAGGAAAGGGAGCAAATGGTGACCAAGAAGTAGAGGTTTCTAAAAGAGATTGAAGAGATACGCAGGCAAACTTTATCCACTTCATAGTTAGTCAATATGACCATGGTGGTGATGTGAGAAAAGCAGGGAACTTAGAGTCTTATAGTCCTTGGTACAGATACCTACTCTGTAATGGTGAGCTTCAATAAAATATTTCACTGCTAGAGGTTTCATTTCACTAGGAAGAAAAATGTAATAATGTTGGCAAATTGTCTCATACTCTGTTAGTAGGTGGCAGATCTGACTGACCACTCTTGTTACCCATTTTTATTAGTCAGGAACACTTTCACTTGCAAAAATTCCACCTAACTCAAAGTGATCTAAGAAAGAAAAGGGATTTTAGAACTTATGTTACCATAGAGTTCAAGAGTATTTTGGATTTAGTACTAGCAGGAAATGGGAAACCAAATCATAGGATCCCCTACTCCCTTCCCACCTCTCATATTGGTTCTACTTTCCTCTGCCAACACTTTATTCAGACTCAGGCTCTTTGTTTATGGTGGTTGCAATGCACCAAGTAACTATAGGGTTATGTAAGAAACTTTGATGTAAAGAGAACATCTTTTTTTGCCAAAAAATTCCAGGATAAACTTGATGGGAACAACTTGGGTCACATGCCCTGAACCCATGAAATAGGATATTTATGTAGGCTGACCATTGTGTCCTCCCTGGATTTAAAAGTTGGACATAGTATTATTTAACTAAATGGGAAGAGTTTTGTTGAAAATGTCTAGATTTAGGGCAAGCAAAAGCAGCAAACATCCAGTTCCTAAGGTATAGGCACTGACCCTGAGAAAGGATGTCAGCTGGCCTTAATGGTGGATCAGCCCCTATGGCTGGAGCCCCTATCAGCTCCCTGGAGAGCCCCTATTGTTCCAGACACGTACCTCAGTTGGTGGGTCAGGGGAAGATCCAGAAAATTCTACAGAAAGGTCCATAGTAGTTGAGGTTGTGGAGAGTAGTGGCACCCAGAGGCTTGAAGCAATGGCCATTTACCAACAAATATGGAAATGCTCAACAATTTGACAACAGGTATGACTATATCTGTATGGAGAGACTGAATATCAGAGGCAGAGGGCTAAGTTGAATGTCATTTAATTCTTTTGGAGTCTTTACTGCCTTTCTCAACCTTTTTTTAATACAGTATGCAGATACTTATAAAACTTGAGGATTCCTAAATTCTGAACTCAGTAGAGCCAACTGAAGATATGTACAGGGCCAGCTGTGCAGAGGTCAATACTTCAAATTTTTGTTGTGTGTTGGGGGGGAGTGACTTCCAATTTATAACTACCTTATTGCCCTAACCATCTATATATTGTTACAGATGGAACAGAATGAATTTGCACAAAAATATGATACTTTTTCTCCTTGCTGTACCCCAAAATGAAAAGGAATTATTTAGGAATAATGTGTCTTTCTTCAGGAAGCACCAACATGGTTTTATTACATGCAGGCACTGTTTTGGATGCTGGGAATCCAAAAAGGAACCCATGAGACAAACTTCCTGCTTTTAACACAGCTTGCATTCTAGGGAAGGATACAGACAATGAAAACTAGCATCAGTAACACCAAAACACAACTAAGGTGGTTTCAAAAAGTGAGAAACGCTATAAAATAATAAAACAGGCGACTAAATAAGGCAATATTGGGGAGTCTCATCAACTAAAATTATGCAAGTTGAGGCATAAAAGGAGAAGGGGCCACGACATAAAAATTTGAGGAGGAGCCCTGTAAGCAGAGGAAACCAGGTGCAGAAGCCCTATAGAGGGAATGAGTTTGATCTGCTCATGGAAGACACAGCAAACAGAGCTGAAGTGTAAAGATACTGGTTTCAGAGTAGAACCATGCTTTAATACTTTAATTAAAACAATCTTTAAACATGATTAAGGAAATTTCCAAAACAATATGATTGTGTATAACCTCAACATCGTTTCAGTATAGGTGGGATCTCATATCTGTGTGATGTATTTCCAGTCTGTTCATAGGCTTACATTAAAAAAAAAAAAAAAAAGATTTTATTTATTTATTTGACCAAGAATAAGAGAGTACAAGCAGGGGGAGCAGTAGAGGCAAAGGGAGAAGAAGGCTTCTTGCTGAGCAGGGAAGCCCAATGCAGGAATTGATCCCAGGACCCTGGGATCGTGACCTGAGCTGAAGACAGGCACTTAACTAACTGAGCCAACCAGGCAACCCATTGGCTTACATTTTTTTATGGTTACAATCACGGAATAATACTATTTCCACTCTGACTTTCAAAATGCATTGTTAGGTGTCTTACAAGTGTGTATTTTCATTTTCCATATTCATCTTTAGAAGTGTAACTCCCTTTCTTTTGTGGCATGTATCCCTTAGACACTTTCTATGTATCTTCTGTTGAATCTTGATAACCTTTCTTGTTTTGCCCTCCATTTCTAAGGGAATCGCATACATTGCCTACCCCCAATTTTATTATTTCTCTGAATTTAAGTGAACACCTTGGCTTTTTATCACATTAATGATTTTTTTCAGTGTAATTTCCTTTTGAGTATATATTTGATTATATCCTACAAGACTCTAATTTAGATTTTGAAACAAAAGTAAATAAACACTGGAAACATAATGAAACAAATCATTTTGTGTCGATTGTCATTTAGACAACATGGGTCTCAGTGCCTTAACCGGAAATTATTTTTCCTTTATCTAGTTTCATATCCTGATTTCAAGAACTCCATAACCCAAGTCTACCTAGGTCACTTTATGATAGTAAACTGGGTGCTGAAGAGGTATATTAACTTTTGTGAGATTGCAATACCACTCAATATGCCGCAGCAGTAATGAAGTAATAATTAAAGCATCAATCTTAAATGGCCTTCTTTTTTTCCCTTAAGAGTCCTCTGGACATTATATACTTTGATAGTGACCTATTTTGAAAATGGAGTTTTCTTTGCTGAAATTGCACAAAACCACCTATGTGTGAAGATAAAGAGTATTATGCTGAGTATTATAATCAGTATTCTTGTCAATAAATGATATGCTCTGTTTTCCTCATCTGTGGAACCAAGGTTCTTTTGTATCCAACTACCTTCCTTATGTTTTAGTATATAGATACATATATACTTGCATAGATTTGGATTTTTTAAAAATATTGCTGATGGTGCCACTAACTGCAAGTGTTTCAGGATTTTGCAATGATTTTTTTTTTATCATCTCTGATTTGCCAGTGCCTGAGAGATAGTTGGAAAATTATTATGTATAAAATTTTATATATATATAATAATATTATATATAAAATTAATATGTATACACATGGAGTCTGGGTTTCTTAGTCAGTTAAGCGTTTCCCTTTGGCTCAGTTCATGATCCCAGGGTCCTGGGATTGAGCCCCACGTTGGGCTCTCTGCTTAGTAGGGAGCGTATTTCTCCTTCTCCCTCTGCCTACTGCTCCCCATCTTTGTGCTGTCCAATAAAATCTTTAAAAACATTTTAAAATTATTATGTATACTTAATACACACACACAATATGGACAAAAGTCTACCCTACAACCCAGCAATTGCACTAGTGGGTATTTACCCTAAAGATACAAATGTAGTGATCCGAAGGGTCATGTGCACCCAGAATGTTTATAGCAGCAGTGTCCACAATAGCCAAACTATGGAAAGAACCTAGATGTCCATTAACAGATGAATGGATATATACAATGGAATCTTTTTTATGGTGTTATGTTCTAGTATTCTTCTTCAGTTCTCTTTTTTCTAATTCATTAAATAAATCTGGTCATGGCTAAGTAAGTTAACAACCTACTAACAAGTAACAATCTGCAGTTTTAAAAATACTTCTCATAAAAGTATTACCAATTTTCAAAAAATATAGTTCCTTTTAAAATATAGTACAATTAAAAATTAAGCATATGTAAGTACAATAGATATACAGAAATTTGCAGTGGCTTATTTTAAATATAGGGGACCATCATACAGCAAATGCATAAAGTTTAATAACATTTCCATACCAAACTTATAATGTTCTTGCTATATTCATATATGGATAATTTTTTATAAATTTGCACTGGATTATTGTGTTATTTTATTAGTTTTTATTGAAATTCCATTTAACATACAGTATTAGTTTCAGATGTACAATTAATTTACTGATTCAACACTTCCATATAACACCTGGTACTCATCACAACTGTATTCTTTAATCCCTATCAACTGTAACACCCATTCCCCTCACCCACCTCCCCTTTGGTAACCTTCAGTTTCTTCCATAATCTGTTTCTCAGTTTTCCTATTTTTCCCCCTATGATTGTTTTGTTTCTTAAATTCCACATATGAGAGAATCATATGGTATCTGTCTGTCTTTGAATGACTTATTTCGCCTTACATATTACTCTAGCTCCATCCACATTGTTACAAACAGCAAGTTTTCATTCTTTTTTTTTTAATTTTACTTATTTATTTGACACACAGAGATCACAAGTAGGCAGAGAAGCAGGCAAAGGGAGAGAAGGGGGAGGAAGCAGGCTTCCTGCCAAGCAGAGAGCCCAATGCGGATCCTGATCTCAGATCATGACCTGAGCCGAAGGCAGAGGCTTAACCCACTGAGCCACCCAGGCGCCCCTCATTCTTTTTTATGGCTGAATAATATTCCATGTGTATATACATATACACCACATCTTCTTTATCCATTCATCAGTCAGTGGACATTTGGATTCTTTCCATAATTTGGCTATTATTGATATGTTGCTATGAACATCGGGGTGTGTCAATGTGTTGTACTCCTTTTTTGGTATGGGTAAATTTTCTTGTAGAGTAGAGAAAAATACACAGATATGCTTAGAATGTTATTTCGCTTCTTTTAAAGTAGTGAGTACAGAACTAGTTTATGGAACCAAGAGTCAATAAAGATTAAGCACAGATATTTAGAATTTTGTGTTCAAATTTAAAAAGAGGCAAATAATATAAAGACCTACAATCTGTATCTAAATTAGTGATATGATTTTACTAGATGATCTCTCTGACACCTTTCATTATTCCCTTGGTTTTTCTACTGTCTGTGTGAATTTCTCCATAATGGTGCCTAAGATTGGAGATTATGTCCTCAATCTTTCAGTCATTTCATTCATTGCTTGAAACTATTTAAGGAGCACAAACTCCTAGACATCTTCAACCACCTGTAGAAGAATGAAATAAATTTCAGTTGAGACACACCATAAACCAGGAAAAATAGAATACCCAGATGTGAACTGTGAAATAGTAAGGCTAGGGTAGAATTTGCTTTGGTAATGAACAATAGGAAAACCTCAGAGGCTTAAACACCTAAGCCTTGTTTCTTGCTCCCACTACTTAACCACTATGGGTGTGTGTGTGTGTGTGTGTGTGTGTGGCAGAGGTTGAGGGGGGAGAATATTTCTCAGATCTACATAGTCATTCAAGGACCCAGAAGGATGAGACCCTCAGAGACTTTGATAACACTGTCATCCCAATATAATGCTTAAGGATTCATTGCAGTAAGGAGGAAAGCACTGGAAGCCTTCTCACCAGCATGTAACTACTTTGACCCTAGAAGAGGCATAAATAATTTCTGGTCAGATATGAACAGTCAGATCCAGTCCCCATGTCCAAACCTACAAGGGCACAGAATATATAACATAGCCTTGGGGTTGGAAGGAGAGGATATTGTTAAGTTCTTAAAGCCTCCTCTCTAAGTTGCAACTGGAGAGTACAAAGCTTTATGAAACCATGTAAGAATGAATGAATGATTACTTGAGACAGCGATGGCTTCATAGAGGAGGAGATGCATGATCTGCACTCTGAGGAACTTTTATATTATTATGAGGGATGCTTAGTTCATTCTTTAATGAAAGCTTGTCTGTCCTTGACCTGCATCTCAGACAATGGATATAGATTTGATTAAGAATGCTAGAGCTCCTGGGTCTTGTGGCTGGCTCAGTCAGTAGAGTCTGTGACTCTTGGTCTCCCAGTTGTGAGTTCAAGCTCCATGTTGGGTGTAGAGAAGACTTAAAATGAAAATCTTAAAAAAGAAAAATGTCAGCACTCCTGGCAAATTTGGATTGTACACTAAATCATTTTTTACTTACTAGGAGTCCAGACATGAAAACAAGTGCCAATTTAATAAATCTGTTGGGATACGTTAAAGACTCCTCACATCCACCACATGCAAACCTGAACTCATTCATTTCACCAACAAATCTAATCTTTCCCCAATAACTTTGATCCTAATGAATGATTCAACCATCCAACTAGTTGTGTTATTTAGAAATTTGATTTCATGGGTCTCTCATCCTTAATCCCAAATCCAAAATATATGATGTCTTGATCACTTTTGGCTCACAAATATCTTTTAAATTTATTTATTTTTCTCTACCTCCATTGCCACACCATAATCAAATCAACCTGGCCATCTTAATTCCTTCAGATCAATGCCTAGTCTGGATTCTGCTATTCCCCAGCCTATCTCATATTATTTCTCTCATCTTCATGCTCTGGTCACGCTGGTCTTCTTTCAGATTTTTAATATTCCAGTCTTCTTCCTGCTTCAGGACCCTAGCATGGGCTGCTCTCTATGTTTTGAGTATTATGGATGTATCTGCTATGGACAGACAAAAATATGATAAATTTAAAAATGTAATATGGCTGACTGTTTAAGAACAAATTTTTATTACTTATGTTTGAGAACAAATGTTCAGCTTTTCTATATTATAAGAGAACGAGTTTGTCACTTCTAAAAATTAACTGCAGAACTATCAAAAATTGGCAAACTGGGAATTTGAACAGTAATTGAATTTTTTTAAAAAAATTTCACATTTTGGGAAACTCTAAATCAAGTTTAAATTTGAAAATGTTGAATTCTTACCTCCTTTTAAAGAGAAAATGTATTTAGGAGGGCCTGGGTGACTCATGTTACTAAGTGTCTGCCTATAGCTCAGGTCCCACATTGGGATCCTTGTTCACAGGGACCCTGCTCTTCCCTCTCCTCCCTGCTCATGGTCTCTCTCGCTCTCTCTCAAAAAAATAAAAAAAAAATTTTAAAAAGAAGAAATGTACTTATAAATTCATATCTTATACTTGAGGATACTCATGAGACTAAATTTAAGTAATGAAGATCTTGAATGGGATGTAAAGAAATGCTTTAAGTTTATATCACTGAAATTTTAATCTTGGGTTTTTTCCCCCAATTATTTTGATAATGTGTTTTCTCAAAATCATAGCATCACAGATTTCTTTCTTGTTTGTTTCTTTTCTTTTTAATGGGAACACTCTGTGATCTAACATCCTCTGGGTGTGAAAACACACTTCCAGAAAATATCTGAAAAAAAATGCAGTGAAAATAAATCTAGCTAAAGATAAAATAGTGAGACTAACAAATACAGGCTGATATGATCTTTAAAATTCTTTGATTACTGATTACTCATTTGAGAATAATTGTGTCAAAAAAATCTCTGAGATATGTTTTCATTTCTATACTTTTTTCCAACAATAATGTATAAATTATAAAATTATAGCAATAAAGAATTAATGTTTACTATCCCAGTGCAAAAACTCAGATTGAACTTGAGTGCTCTGTGAGTGCAGGAACCATTTTTATGTTGTTTCCAATTATATCCTCATTGCTGACCTACCTAGCAGTCCTTAGCACTTACTAAGTAAGCACTTAAAAATCTTTGATGGGTATTACTAGATGAATCATCCTTGTTGATTTTATTTTCATTTGTTTCTCACTCATTCGCATTTTTCTTCAAATTAATATAGTAACTTAATGTGTGATCTTGGTAATAAGAATCTTCATGAACTGGAATTAATTATAGTTGACTCTCATTTTTATACAAGGCAAAAGATGACTTTATCAGTCTTTACTTTCCCCAAATAAATTGGCCAGAGAGCTCACTATTAAATTCCAAATGACCGTGTGTTGATATAAGTGTTCATTTTGTGGTAATTAAGAGGGCAAACATGTTGAAAGATATATTTCAATTTTACTTTAATGGGACTACTATTTCAGATTATTTGGGTCAGTGCTATCTTTCAAATAGATAATCATTCTTCGCTTTACCTTTTCACTCTCTCTTCATCTTTTCTTACTGCTGTTTTTAAGGAGTTCCTCAGTTGTACCATAAATCTGTATCATAATCAAAGCACAAAGAGTTCTATTACTGAAAAACAAAGACATTCATTCTGTATAGATTTTCAGTGTATGTTTAATTGTCTATATTGGAAACTATTTATTAATTTTTAAAAAGATTTTATTTATTTATTTATTTGTCAGAGAGAGAGAGTGAGCACACAAGCAGGAGGAACAGCAGGCAGTAAGAGAAGCAGACTCCCGGCTGAGCAGGGAGCCTGATGTGGGACTCAATCCCAGGACCGGGTTCATGACCTGAGCTGAAGGCAGATGTTTAACTGACTGAGCCACCCAGGCGTCCCTGTAACGGAAACTTTTTAAATTTTTTTTATTATTTTTTTAAGATTTTTATTTGACAGACAGAGATCATAAATAGGCAAAGAGACAGGCAGAGAGAGGAGGAAGCAGGCTCCCCGCTGAGCAGAGAGCCTGATGCAGGCCTCAATCCCAGAACCCTGAGATCATGACCTGAGCCAAAGGCAGAGGATTTAACCCACTGAGTCACCCAGGTGCCCCATAAAAACTTTTTTAAAAGTATGGTTTCTGGCTAGTAAAAAGCAATGCTTTTAAAGAAGTATTTTAACTTTTTAAATGAAAATGTATTCTCTAAAATATTTAATATATTCAAATAATCCAAAAATGTGAAAGTTGAAAAATAGCTCTTAGATCTTACTTTTCAGATATAGTAAGCTCTGTTACTATATTGTATGTGTAATATACATATGTATGTGTAATATACTATATGTGTAAGATACACATACACATATATTACATTTAAATTCAGTATTCCATTATATACAGTGTGTGTAATGTACATTTTGTTATTAGGTGATTTTATTTTGAATAATACTTTATTTCATATAGACTATAATGATTTTCAAATGTATGTATTTTTACTATTAGAAAGTTAGACATTTTTAATTAATGTAACATGAAATAATTCTATAAAATACATTATTTATAAGTGATTTGGTTTATTTTAAGCTAATTTGGTTTTATAATTTTAAGTTTTTTCTGGTATAATTTGTAATGATTGTGCCAATACACATAAAATACTAAATGTACTGATTTTATCATATGTAAAGATTTTTTTTTTTTTTATGGATTCTTCTCCTACCCACTTAAGCCCCCATGTTGCATCCATGAAACAAGATGGGATAGGGAGGGAGACAAACCATAAGTGACTCTTAATCTCATGAAACAAACTGTGGGTTGCTGGGGGGAGGGGGGTTGGGAGAAGGGGGGTAGGGTTATGGACATTGGGGAGGGTATGTGCTTTTGGGTAAATTGGAAGGGGAGGTGAACCATGAGAGACTATGGACTCTGAAAAACAATCTGAGGGGTTTGAAGTGGCGGGGGGGGGGGGGGGGCGGTGGGAGGTTGGGATACCAGGTGGTGGCTATTATAGAGGGCACAGCTTGCAGGGAGCACTGGGTGTGGTGAAAAAATAATGAATACTGTTTTTCTGAAAATAAATAAATTGGAGAAAAAAAATTCTAAAAAAAAAGTTTTTTTTTAAAGTTTCACTTTTATTACAAAGTATTCTTGGATGACAGATTTTTTAATTAATTTTTTTGTTTTTTTATAAACATATAATGTATTATTAGCCCCAGAAGTACAGGTCTGTGAATGGGTGACAGATATTATAATATCTTGTTTAAAATTAATGTTTCCATTAATTATTATTACCAGAGATCATAATCTCTAGTATTTTTAATGTTTATGGTCCTTTATATGTTCAGACACTACTATAAATAAAAATTTTATAATCACTTTAAATATATCTTTGGTTGGGGGCTACCATATACTAATCCTAAGGATTTTAAAGTATTTAAAAAGTATTTAAATTTTTTAAGAATAATCTTGCACATTTTAGCTATATGAAAAATATTTTAAAATATCTTAAAAAACAATATGGAAAATGTTTGAAGGAACATGAAGTGTTGAGGGGTCTTTATAAAACTCATTTAACTTAATAATAATAGTTTACATGTAGAGAGCTTTACATGCCATGTGCCATTCTAAGAATTATTGTGCATTACTCCTTTAATCCTACTTCAACCTTGTGAGATTTGCACTATTATTCTAATTTTTTAAAGGCTTTTTGGTTTTTTTTTTTAAGATTTTATTTATTTATTTGACAGAGAGAGAGCGATCACAAGTAGGCAGAGCAGCAGGCAGAGAGAGATGGGGAAACAGGCTCCCAGCTAAGCAGAGAGCCTGATGCGGGGCTTGATCCCAGGACCCTGAGATCATGACCTGAGCAGAAGGCAGAGGCTTAACCCACTGAGACACCCAGGTGCCCCTTTTAAAGGTTATTTATTTATTTATTGATTTGACAGACATTAGAAAGGGTGCAGACATAAGCAGGGGAAGAGGAGAGGGAGAAGCAGGCTTCCTCCTGAGCAGGGAACCTGATGCAGGACTCGATCCCAGGACCCTGGCCATCATGAACTGAGCCAAAGGCAGCCACTTAACCAAGTGAGCGACCCAGGTACCCCAATTATGCTCATTTTGGAAATGAGAAAATTGAGGTCACAGAAGTGATGCTATTACTTGCAGCCATATCACTGTCAGGTGTTACAGCTGGATTTCAATGAGGAGGGTTTGGCTTTAGAGTTAATTGTATCTAGATCATTTATTCATTCTTTAATTCAGAAAACTGAACATTAATTTAAAAATAATCAGTATCAATAACCTAGCAGCCATCAAAGAGCTTACCTTTTATTGGGTGCAGGAAACAAGTGGATAAAAGAAGGAAAATGAGAGAGGGAGAAAAAGACGGAGGGAGTGAAGGAGGTAGGAAGTAGAAAAGGAAAAGGATTTGGTGGTAGTATGTTTTATGTAGCTAAACGCCATCAAAGAAGTAAAAACAACAACAAAACAAGGAGAGAAAGTAGAGAGTGCCAGCTTTGGGGGATGAAGGTAGAATGCATTTTATTTTTATTTCCATTTGTGCTGAAAAAAAAAAATCTTTTTTTGCAATATAAAATTGAAATTTATTTCAATTATAATTCTTTCTTACATGTTGAAGTTATTTAACCTTTAGCAGCATACAGTTATTCAGAATAGATCATTTTTAATGACTATTAAAATGTGTGAAGTCATTTGATGATGCAATTAGCTTTTAAAAATTGAATTCTAATTAATATACTGTGCAATATTCGTTTTGGGTATACAACATAATGATTCAACAGTTCTGTACATTTATCAGTGCTTATCACAGAAAGTATAGTCTAAATTCCTTTATTTTACTGAGTTCCCGCCTCACCCCTCTAACAACTACCAGTTTTTCTCTGTATTTAAGGGCCATTTGTTTGTCTTTTTTTGTAATTAGTCCATTTGTTTTGTTTCTTAAATTCCGCATATAAGGGAAATTTTAGGGTATTCTCTATTGGACTTATTCACTTAGCATTATACCCTCTAGGTCCATCCATATTGTCCATCTTTTTTTTTTTTTTGGTGGCTGAGTATTATCCCATTGTGTGTGTGTGTACGTGTATCCATTATTCATTCATCTATTGATGGATACTTGGGTTGCTTCCATATCTTATTTTTTATAAATACTGCTGCAATAAACATGGGGTGCATATATCTTTTTGAATTAGTGTTTTCATTTTCCTTGGGTAAATACTCAGTAGTGGAATTACTGGATGATACAGTAATTTTTTTTTTTTAGTGATTTTATTTTTAACTTCTGAGGAAACTCCATTCTGTTTCCCCCCATGGTTACACCAATTTGCATTCCCACCAACAGTGCAAGGGATTCTCTTTTCTCCACATCCTTGCCTCCACTCATTATTTTTTGACTTTTTGAGTCTAAGCATCCTGACAGGTGTAAGATGATATCTCATTGTGGTTTTGATTGCATTTCTCTGATGATGAGTGATGTTGAACATCTTTTCATGCATCTGTTGCCATTTGTATATCCTCTCTGGAAAAATATCTGTTTAGGTTGTCTGTCTATTTTTAATCAGATTATTTGGGTTTTTTCAGTGTTGTATAGGTTTTTTATATATATTTAAGATATTAATCCTTTATTGGATATATCATTTGCAAATATCTTCTCCCACTTAGTAGGCTACTTTGCCAACTTGCTGACAATTTCCTTTGCTGTGCAATGGTTTTTTATTTTGCTGTAGTCCCAATTTTATTTTTGCTTTTGTTTCCTCTGCCTGAGGAGACATATCTAGAAAAATGTTTCTATGGCCGGTATCAGAGAGATTACTGCCTATGTTTTCTTCTAGGGTTATTATGGTTTCATGTCTCCCATTTAGGTCTTTAATCTGTTTCATCCATTTCATCCATTAAGTCTTTGGTCCAGTGTATGGTGTAAGACAGTCCCATTTCATTCTTTTTTGCACATAGCTATCCAGTTTGTCCAACACCATTTGTTGACAAGACTCTTTCCCCCATTGTATGTTCTTACTGCCTATGTCACAGATTGACCATGGAAGTGTGAGTTTATTTCTGGGGTCTCTATTCTGTTTCATTATTTATGTCTCTATTTTTGTGCCAGTATCATATGATTTTGATTAGTACAGCTTTATAGTATGTCTTGAAATCTTGGATTGTGATACCCCTAGCTTTGTTCTTCTTTCTCAAGACTGCTTTAGCTATTTGGGGTCTTCTGTAATTCCATACAAATGTTAGTAGTGTTTCTTCTAGTTCTGGTATTTTGATAGATCTATGAATTTTGATAAATTTATAGATTGCTTTGGGTTGTGTGGACATTTTAACAGTACTGATTCTTTCAATCCATGAGCATGAAATCTCTTTCCATTTGTTTGTATCATCTTCAGTTTCTATCATCAGTGTTTTCAGAGTACAGGTCTTTCACCTCCTTGGTTAAGTATATTCCTAGGTATTTTATTTTGGGGCATACAACTGTAAATTGGATTGTTTTCTTAATTTCTCTTTCTGCTAAGTCATTACTGTATAGAAATACAACAGATTTCTATAAATTATTTTGTATCCTGCAATTGTACTGAATCCATTTATCAGTTCTAGTGTTTTTTTGATGGAGTCTTTAGGGTTTCTGTATATAATGTTATGTCATTGGCAAATAGTGAGCATTTTAACTCTTCCTTACCAATTTGGCTAGCTTTTATATCTTTTTGTATCTGATTGCTATGGCTAGGATGTCCAGTACTATGTTGAATAGAAGTGGTGAGAATTGACATTTTTATTTTGTTCTTGCTATTAGAGGAAAAACTCTTAGTTTTTCATTGAGAAAGCTACAGGTTTTTCATATATGGCTTTTACTATGTTGAGATATGTTCCCTGTAAACCTATTTTGTGAGAATTTTTATCATCAATACATTTATCAGAATAGGGTGGTAGGTAAAGGTCACATTGGAACAAAGATCTGAAGGAAGTGAGAAACTGAACTTTGATAAGAGGTATATGGTGATTTAAGGAAAGCAGAGGATATTGTGCTCCAGTCAAAGTAAGTAATGGAGAAAGCAAAAGTTTATTTCAGTGAGGTAACATGTGACCAGATGGGGCAGGACACTGGATTGAATTTGGCTGTTATTCTGAATGAGATGGGAAACCATTGGAATGTTTTGAAGAGAAGGGTAAAATGTTTCAACCAAGGGGTTTGTTGTTGTTGTTGTGTTTTAGGATCATTTTGAATAAACTGCTTTTTCCTAGATTGAATGAATGTGACGAGAGTGGAAACAGAAGATTTGCCCTTCGTAGGTTTGTTAGAAACAAAATTGCCCTACACGCTCTCTCTATGTAGTTCCTAGATTTAATGGCCTGTAAATACATTAATAGAGCAGTAAAAAGTTCAGAAATATGTTACTGTAGGATGTTTATTTAAAAATGAGTTTAGAGGGGCACCTGGCTGGCTCAGTGGGTTAAAGCCTCTGCCTTCGGCTCAGGTCATGATCCCAGGGTCCTGGAATCCAGCCCAGCCATCAGGCTCTCTGCTCAGCAGAGAGCCTGCTTCCCTTCCTCTCTCTCTGCCTGCCTCTCTGCTTACTTGTGATCTCTGTCAAATAAATAAATAAAATCTTTTTAAGAAAATGAGTTTAGGGGTGCCTGAATGGCTCAGTTGATTAACTGTCTAATTCTTGGTTTTGGCTCAGGTCAAGATCTCAGGGTCGTGAGATCCAGGCCTGAATCAGGCTCTGTGCTCAGTGGGGAGTCTGCTTGAGATTATCTCTCTCCCTCTCCCTCCATCCACTCTCTCCACCCCCTCCCACCATCTGTCTTCTAGCTTTCTCTTCCTTTCTGCCTCCCCCCTTTGAAATAATGAATAAATCAGTCTTTAAAAAATAAAAATAAAAATGAATTTAATTTCCATCATACAAGCTAAAGCTTATATCATACCACTGATTATTTATTTGTTTGTTTGTTTATTTATTATTTTTACCATTTTATACATGCATTTCCCAGCCACTGTGCTATCTAATTCATTGTCTTGCGGCAAGTAGGTAAAAGTTAGGTTAACTTTAAGATATCTGGGAAAGTGGCAGAGAAAAAAAAAATTCCCTATGCTTGAAAGACTTACTAATGTACTCTCAAAGTCAGAGGAAGAGAAACATTAAGGGTTCATGAATATAAAGTGAGTGCAATTGGTTCTAAAAGCCATCCTCCATAAAATACCTGGATTGGCACTGATTTTCAAGAAAATTGTTTTTAGACAAAATGCTTTTGCTTTTCAATATCTTACATTTAATTTCATTTAAAAAAATACATCAGTGTCAGCATTTAAATGATACTCTGCTGAAGGCTGATTTTGAAAATTGTCAGACATTTGATGTTATTCTCTAAAATTAACCACTTAAATGTTGCTTATAGCTAAATGCATATCAACAAATTACCAATTAAAAGATACTTATAATGCTTACAACTGTGATGATCTATATATCAGTCAGTATGTCCTCCTGATGTTTTAGGTACCCAGTCAGCAAGTATTTTTCTGTTACTTACTAGAGCACTCAGCCACAGATTCTAGACTTTTTTTTCAAGGAGAGGATAATATACTTAAAGAGCTAAGGAAGATCAAAAAACTACTTTCAGTGAAAGTATAAGACAGTGCATTATTTGTTGATAAAGCAAAAAAGAATGGATAAATAAAAGACATGCCATATAAATAGATATGAGGTACTTAAGGTTAAATCACTAGGTTTCATGATCTGTAAGTGCTATTTAGTCATGTGATCTGGGAGCCTCACAAGTCAGGAAGATAGAATGCTAGTTGGTAAAATCAAGATAATAATCTCCTATGACATTTAAACTTTCTACCTTATAATATGGTTATTTGTATACATTTTTTACTTTTCCTATTACAACATGAGCTCCTTGAGAATAGGGAGAATGTCTTAATTGTCTTTATATCCCAAACAATGTCTTATACATAGCCACTATGGAATACTTACTTATTGAACGAGGTATGTGCATTCCTCCTATGATGATAATACATATCCTTTTGTTAGAAGAAATAGATTATTATTCCTTGAGAAGACTGATTATGTTTCTCAAATGTGATATTTTTGGTTACAGAAAAAAAGCTTATCTTTTCTAGATGGAAGTATTTAAAACTAAGTTTTATTTCTAAAGATAAATTCTCAAGTTTTGTATTCTAAAACTATTATTAGAGCAGTTAAACTAAGTTATGTTGAGATTATAGTTAGTAATCAAACTTATTATGTGAGAAAAGTGAGATCTAAACTAGTAACAATACTAGTAATAAAAAATATAAATTGGTAGAGCCTCAGACATAAAAATACATTTTTAGAAAGATTTAATTTATCTATTTATTTATTTATTTGAGACAAAGAGTGTGAAAGAGTGAGAGAGAGCGTGTGTACGCACACAAGCCAGGGGAGGGGAGAGCGGCAGAGGGGCAAGCAAACTCCCTGCTGTACTGGGAGCCCAATGTGGGGCTCCATTCCAGCACCCTGATATCATGACCAGAGCCAAAAACAGATGTTCAGCTTAACGGTTGAGCCACCTGGGTACCCCTTTAAATCATTTTTCAAAAATACTTTAAATCTTGTGTGATTTGGGAAGATTAAGTATTGCTCTTGTATGTAAAAGACTACACAACTACGTAATGTAGGCTTAAGTAAATTGCTCATATTTCAACTAATTTCCCATTTTACTTCCATTTTCTTAATATCATTGTGTATAATGCCCTAGTTAGATGGATAGACCCATTTTCATTTCTAAGCTTTAATGAAACATATTCAGGCTGCTGCAATAATAAAATATATTCAACCCACTGAGAAATAATGTGTGCAAAGTGATTAATATGATGCTTGACACAGACAGATGTTCGGTGAATGATAATTTTTTCTATAATGACAATTATTATCCTTACTAATCTTGTTGGAGTTGTTCTCTTTCTGAAGTGCTTCAGAGATAACTTCTGGCTACCTTCTGAACTCTGAACAGTTCATCCTACTTCTGCCTGGTGATTGGTTAATATCTTTGGTAGCTTCTGAGTCATGCTTCATCAGGAAACCAAGGGTGTGATTTGCATGCCAGCATATCCTCCTTCTTCCTGCTCACTGTCGTTTCTATTTTTACTTTAGAGCACAAGGTTCTTTAAGGCATCTTATATTCCAAGGTTTCCCACATGCACAGATTTACTACCTGTTTCTCTGTAAGAAATGTGTACCTGGTAACAAATTTTTACTAGAAAAAGGCAGCTATAGCTAGGTTAATACCTAGGGCCAAAGCTTTCCTTTCTCCTAAATCTCCTACTCCCCCTACTTCTTCCTGTCCCTGGACTGTTACCAATTTTCTGCCCCATTTCTCCCAGGGTTCCTAGTCCAGTTAATTTCCTTGAACAAGTCAAAAAATGTTTTGAGTACCTATAGCTAATCCACAGACAAGCATGTATTGAATTCCTACTTCATCCAGGGATGTTTGTTCAACACTAATTCAGGATATCTTATCTTGGAATCCGTGTTGCCTCAAAGGTTTTGGAATATTCAGAATTCTATGCAAAAAGTAGTGTGTATGTTTGCATAAGCAGTTTTCTAGGGGATTGAGCTCATAGTTTCCATAAGATTGTCAAAGGATGAAGACCCTAAAGAAATTATGATTTACCCACTAGAAAGTCAAAAATAGATAAAATATATTTTTCTGTTTGAGAAGCTTACAGTATAGGTGAGATGACATAGTAAATGGCAATATAAAAATAAGGGTAGAGTGGTATACAATACAATAGGTAGGAACAGAAAAATCACTTAGTGATAAATTAGAGGAGGAACTGGGATATGATCTGGTTTAGAAGTAAGTTAAGTAGTAAAGTTTCAGGGGACTTCCATCCTATGAGGAAAAGAGCATGAGTATGGCCTTACTGATTATAGTGGTTTGGGAAGATAACAAAGAAGCTATGTCTTGAATGATATTAGATTATAAAAAAAAAAAAAACTCATTGATGGTCACTTGGGTAGCTCAGTTGGTTAAGCAACAGATACTTGGTTTCAGGTCATAATCTCAGGAACATGAAATAGAGCCCTGCCAGGGTCCACACTCAGGAAGAACTCTTCTGTCCCTCTCCTTCCTCTTTTGCCCCTCTCCCCACATGTGCATGCATGCTCTCCCTCTCTCTCAAATAAATAAATAAATCTTTTTTTAAAAAGTTACTGAATATATGAGATATTAATAATTCACTTGGTTTAAAATGTTGAATAGTAAAATGATGTATGGCAGATTATCTTTTAACTAATCTTTAGATTTAAAAACATTAAGGTTTGAAAACCTTAAATAATCTTCAAGACCTTTTTTGTAAAATAACTCTTAATGACAACAGTCAGCATAGTATATCATTAAGAAACATGCTGTGGTCCATTTCATAAAAACACAAAGTATGGTTCTTCATTAACGCATCGTACTAACCTAGACTGAATGTTTATATTTTATTCTTCTTAAATATATCCAATGCACTCTCTTTTTGGGCTTATGTTTTCTCTAGTTGTAAGGGGGAGTGGAATGCTCAGATTTGATATGCATTAAGAGAGTAGATATCCCCACTTGAATATCATAGTGGTATCTCAAAATTAGTATTTCTTAAACTGGACTCTTGACAGCTTCTTTCTTCTCACATCAGCCTCCTTTTCTTTGGCTTTTCTTCAGAGCTTTACAGTTTCTACCAGTTGCAATCAATCTTTCATTCTCCGATATATCTTTCTCTCAATCTTTCCATCTTCACTCCCTACTCTACTTGCATTTCCAGGACCTCCAATGTTCTATCCAGAGTCCAACTCTTTTCTTTCCATAGACATAAATATTGCCCTACCTTCAAGGCTTAGCTGAAAAACCTCAGCTGTGGTGTTTCTAAAGAAAGACTATGCAAAAGTAATCACGCCCCTAACATGAGTACTAATAGATTTTGGAAATGAAGATAGCACCCTATTTTACACTGTCTTTTCCTTATAGACTTATTTAGAATTAATCCTACTGAGTTTTCAGGTTTACATATGTTACTTTTCTTCCTATCTGGGCTACTATCTTCTTGTTGGCAGGGTCAAGTCTCTTCTTGGTTTTTTGTTCATTTGCTTTGGTTTGTTTTTATCCATCACATCATTAAGCACAAAATGGACTCTTGATATATAGTTTTCTGTTGAAATATTGGCAAGATATGTTTTAGGAGAAAAATGACACATAAGCAAAACTAAACACATTGCAACTTACGCTGTACAGAGCTTTTGCCCATGCTTTTTCTCATTTACTGGTCATAACAACACTATTATATATCTTTCTCTTCATTTTGCAGGTAAGGAAACAGACTTGATCAAGAATAGGAAACTAGTAAATGGCTGCGCTGGGCATAAAACTTTGACTCCATACCCAGCTTTCCATCTATCAGAGCTGCCTTCTAAGATTACATTTTAGAAAAGAAATTTAAAGACTGAATTGTTTCTAATTCCTGTTTGATCAAAGAGAAATATATCTGAAACAAATATGTCAACATAGATTGCAGAAATTCTAGATGTTACTGAATTTTAAATTATCTACCATGAAATGACAATTGGGTGGTATTTACTTATATATGGAAGAAGACATTTTTAGCAGCTTTTTAAGGTGAAAAATTAAAGGTACTCAGAACATGAGGAGGAAAGGAAGCTTGGTCAGAAATGTCCCTAGAAACCTGTGACAATTTGAATTGTGTTCAAGAGGCAGGTCACAAATCAATGGCTTGCTGATATCCGTTAAGCAGTCTTTCCTGTCTTTAGAAGCTAAGTAGTGGGTACCAAAATAAACTGATCTCAAAATGCAATCATCTCGTGCCTGTCTTCCTAGATCCATAAAACCAGTGATGTTAAACCTAAGTGTTGAGGATTATTTAAATAAATTCTCTTATATGTGACAAATATTTGAAATAATTTAAGAAAACTATGAATAAATTAATAGCTATCTCATATCATATATATTAGCAATTATCCATTCTGTTCCTCTCAATGTGTGTTATTTTTGTCTTAGTGCTTATGAATCTAGGGTCCAGGCCTTTCTGGTTTCTTTCCATACCTTCTATGGTCTACCTGAGCTCTCCGGCTGGTGGACCCTTAGGAAGCTTAAACTATGCTAAATGGTCTAAATGGAACAGTACTTCGCATGGTTTGATAAAAACCAGATGGATTGCTTAACTTCTTAGAGTTGCTAAAATGAAAACCACCATCATTTTGTGTTTTTAACGTAAAAACAGCCTACCTAGTTCCTATCATTAATTTTAGAAATAACAATCTTATCATTTGTCAAATTATAATATATTTTGAATTCTACAAATAAAAGCCCTCAGGAATTAGCTTAGTCACACAACCAGGGATCTGTAACTGCTATTAAAAATATTTTAAAATAGGGGGGAAAAGTCTTTATGCTATTCAATATAAAAATAGAGAAATAGTTTAACAATCAAAAGAAAAATCACCAGCATCAAACCCCAAATAACTAGTTTACATCCCCTTTCCCTACTTCCCTTCACATACACTTTAATTATGATGAGGGGGAAGAGTTATTTTTAAGAGTTCCACAATATTTTTGAGATAACTAAATACAAATTCTAGTTTGAGAAGGATTGCTTTTGATAGAGTAAATAGAGACAAACATAAGTCAAATTCTAAAATTAAAAATTTGCATGTGTATTAGTATGATGTTGTCCTTATGATTTGTGTGTACTAGTAACTAAGTTGCCCGACTACATTATCTGCTGATGGCCTTTGCCAGCAGGTGTTTACCAAGATATAGAAGGTTTGTTCAGACAAATGGATCACTGCCATTGTTACAACCAGTATGAACGCCCTGAGCATGAGTATACGTGCAAAAACAATTCCAGATTTGCTGGCAATTGCAACATGAAAAGCAAGAGTAAGTAATAGTGAATGAAAATGAACTTTCAAATCTAATAATAATTCTTGCCTTATTTGGGAGAGGGGGCTTTCTATTGGCTGCTTTATCAGACTATATAAACACTGACAGTACAGTTATTGAGCATCTAGACCAATTGTATTATTTCTGAATATAACATACCTATTTATAAGTTAAACATTTTTAAATTATGCAAGATTTTATTTCAATACTAAGTGTAATTTCCAAAGACAGCTTATCTAGGCATATACAGTTCTCTCCATCTGTGTTAAAGAGAAAGAAAATATAAATACCAACATCACTGAATACTCAAAAAAAATCCAGAAAAATTAGATACTCGTGAAATATAGGCTATAAGAGGATTTTACAGAAAAGTTGAGTCAAAGATACTAAGCTTTCTATCTGAATAAAATTTAGTCTACTCTTATTTCTGCTAAAACGAGGCCAGTAGTTGATGACGTGTTAGTAAAAACAAACTTCTTTTAAGTGAAATCTTTTAAGTAAATCTTTTTAAAAGTAAATCTTTTAAGTAAAAACTGAGCCTAAATGTAGGTTATAGACTGGAGTTATGTCCCATTACACAGAGAACTGAAATAAATGAACAAACAAAACCCGATAAATGAATTTTAATGCATACTGTTTAGACATATGTTCCTGTCATAATCAATATACAAAACCTAATAAAGTGCTATCTGTGTTTCTCCTGGAGACCTCAATTTTCAGGGCCCCTCATGCACACAGACCCTCCCAGGTCATGGGAGACTAGGGAGGCTAGGAGTAGATATATTTTTTAGTAAAGTCTGGAAAAATGAGATATTTTAACCATAATTAGTGGGATAACTGTGTTCTTCCCACCTAACTTTGTGTCCATATTGCTTTTACTACCTTCTGATGGTCCCTCAGAATTTAGACAACTGTCAGGACATTCAACACCAGGAACTGCTCCTCTACGTTATCCCTCTGCTCAGAACTCACTTCTCTCTTACAAGTATTTCTTCAGTGCAGTGTTCTGATTTGTGAATAGCACTTTGATCATACCTCTTTTTAGTGTCACTCTTACTCAGTCTTCATTTATGGTATATGGTATTTTTTGCTTTTTGCCACTAGCGTCCTCTAGTAACAAAGACTCATTGCCAACCTCATGACTTTATGGTCGTGCGACCACACAAGTCACTCTCTTATTCATTTCGTGAGGATCGAAACAATAATATTTGGGGTTTTCTTGTTTTTAAGATTGATTATTTATTATTTATTTATTTATTTATGTGACACAGAGAGAGAGAGTGCACAAGTAGGCAGAACAGCAGGCAGAAAGAGAGGGAGAAGCAGGCTCTCTGCCGAGCAGGGAGCCTGATGCGGGGCTTGATCTCAGAACCCTGGGACCATGACCTGAGCCAAAGGCAGCTGCTTAACTGACTGAGCCACCTAGGCACCCCAATAATAATATTTGTCTCATAGACATGTTGTCAGGGGTAAATGAGACAGTGTTTATTGCAACACTTGGACAATAGTTAAAACACGTGAATTAGTTCTTAACATTATGACTATTTAAGTCGGAATTTATGCTCTTCCCTTCTCTTAGATTTCCATAGCATCCTGTAAGATACCTTAAAAATAAATAATTACAGGGGTGCCTGGGTGGCTCAGTGGGTTAAGCCTCTGTCTTCGGCTCAGGTCATGATCTCAGGGTCCTGGGATCAAGCCCCGCATCGGGCTCTCTGCTCAGTGGGGAGCCTGCTACCCCCCTCTCTACCTGCCTCTCTATCTACTTGTGATCTCTCTATATATATCAAATAAATAAAATCTTTTAAAAAATAAATAATTACATATTGAAATAGATTATTCATAAGGGAATTGTGATTTCAAGACAGAATCTATTTGAAATACAAAATAAGAAGGAACAAGGTATTATCCCCACAAAACTAATTCACGATATTTAGGATTATAGGATTAAGTAATCAACATAGTAAATAAGGGAATCAAAAATTCTTTGGTAAAATATTTATCCTGTTAAGTGATTAATGTAAAATAATATTTGTTTTAGCAATTACTAAAGAGTTGACATTTCTGTGTTTCCAGCATCCTAACCAAACTCTAAAAAAAATCCTCATTTGGTGGCTAGAACTATGATATTTTCATTTGAAAAATAAAACATGTTATCATAGAAACATTTGACATTTTAATAGGATCATACATTTGAAGACATAGGACTCAATAATGAATTATTGTCATATGTGCAAAGTATCTTAATAATATAAGCTAATTCTACTCTAGGACAATAAAAAGTGCAAGAGTAAAAGAAACTGTCAAATGCTCTAAGTAAATTCCATACTTGAAGTTCACGGCTAAATTCTAGTTTATAGTTTCTTTGACTAGCTGGGATTCCAATCTAGAGAAATCAGGCTTCCCACTATACTGAGGACTTAACGAAAAATGCAGTCAGTAGTATAGGAGAAAGAAAATGAACAAAAGAAACCTAAGGACAGAAGGCAAGCTCAAATTTATTTGCCATGCAATGGACAGTTACTTTACCCTGGACCCTTTTCCTGAAGTGTAAAATGGGAATGATTATACCAACTTTAAAGGTAGGTGATTCTTAAAACAGCTAAATCAGTTTCTGCATAAAGTCTGTGACTTTGCTAGATGACTGACTGAATGAAAGACTGTGTCTCTAATATCCAACTCTGCATATCACAAAATCTCTTTAATATTCTATTCTTAATCGTTCAGTATAAAGTTAGAACTTCATTTATTTTTTCCTCCTAAAATTGCTACTTGCCCCATCTGAATAAAGACCTGGCTATTTCTGCAGTTGTGCTAAATAGTAAATGAGTAGTGTCTTCACACAAATTATAAGAAAAATACATTGGAAAGAGTACTTGAAAAGATAAGAAAATATATGATAAATAACTAGGAAAGTTCCGAAGGTAAATTCTGAAGGAGAAAATTTTAGCTATCCTTTTCTGTTGAACAAGAAAATACAGTCAATGGAATAAGTATAAATCTCTTAGAAAAGAGAAATTTATCTGAGACCACCAAAAATTTTATTTAAGACTTGTTCTGAATATAAAGAGAACATATTCTGAAATATACACAAGGTGAGCTTAATTTAAAATGAGCAGAGGCATGCCTCGGGGACTCAGTTAAGCAGCCAACTCCTGATTTCAGCTCCGGTCATGGCCTCAGGGTTCTGGGATCAAGCCCCACGTTGGACTCTGTGCCTAGTGAGGAGTCTCCTTCCAGATTCTGTCTCTCCTTCTGCCCTACCTCCTGCTTGCCCCCTCTCCCTCGCTCTCTCTCAAATAAATAAATAAAATAAAAAATAAAGTAAATGAACAGCAACAACCCTCCCTAAGGCAGAAGTATCCCCAAACTACATATCCTCATGTAAATGGAGACTTTGCACTATTTAGGATGCAGTACGATTTCTATAATTGTTTATAACGTAGATTCCAAGTGATTTAATTAGTTTTGTTTGAAACAATATAAAATATTAAAGTACTAAACACATGAAAAGGAGATATCTTTGAATTAGCTTTGTTCCTCCTCGATAAATTTTTTAAAAAAGTAGTAATCTTGTGTCTCTTACAAAGGACAATAAGAATTTTAAATTTCAACATATAAAAAATCATTTTCTGCAGAAATATTAATTTTGATTAATGGAAACCTGTAATTAGAGAAATTACCTTCTTTAAGTCTCAGAATCTCACAATAATATGCCTAAGTTCTTTGACCTCAGATTTATAGACCGTGTCGGCAGTCAAAGACAGCATGTTTAAAATTTTACTTTAAACTTTTCCTTTTTTTTTTTTCTTTAAACATACCAGCTACAGAAGTGGTAGACAGTACATTTAAATATGTAACACTTTTGATTAAACTAAAATGTGCTATGGAGTAGCATTTGTACTTTCTTTGAAATATCATTTGAAAAAATATAAAGTCTAGTTTATTTTTATCAAATGCCAAGTATCAGGCTATTATTAATGACTTCTGAGTTAAGGGAAGAGCGACTTTCCTTTCTCATATTTCAATGGTATTAACATAGAAATATAACTTAATAAACGCTCCTTAGAGCACTCTGGGTAGGATTAAATGTTTGGTGACCAGGAATTAAAGTTTTGTTTTGTTTTTGTTTTTGTTTTTGTTTTTGTTTTTGTTTTTGTTTTTATTAGACCAGGTCTTGGATACTCTATAACTTGGAGCTGGATTTTCATCATTGCCTAGAACCCTGTAAGCTTGAAAAATGACAGTCCAATGGGGCGCCTGGATGGCTCAGTGGGTTAAAGCTTCTGCCTTTGGCTCGGGTCATGATTCCAGGGTCCTGGGATCGAGCCCCACATTGGGCTCTCTGCTCAGCAGGGAGCCTGCTTCCTCCTCTCTCTCTGCCTGCCTCTCTTCCTACTTGTGATCTCCGTCTGTCAAAAAAATAAATAAAATCTTAAAAAAAGAAAATGACAGTCCAAGACCCCTGTGTAGAGGTATAGGCCTCAGGCTGTCCTGATCCTTTAAAAGCAGAGGACAGATAATGCTTTGACACTGGCTCGCATTGGATGCCATCAACAGATTTGCTCCATACAACTAATAAGGATCTATGTAATTTATTAAGTGCCACAGGGGAAATTCTATGCTAGGGCTTTGCATCTGTCATTGCACAAAGATCACAATCTATTGATAAGTGTGTACTGCAAATTAAAATTTTTGGATGAGGTGAGCTTTCCCTTCTGAGTGGTTTTGGAATTTTGTGTTTATCGGGAATACAGTGCTGAGTCTCTGGTGTTCTCCCTGGTTTTTATTTTGTGAAGATAGTCCCCACAACACTGTGGGCAGAGCTAAAATTCTCAAGTTAGGAAATGAACCAATATAGAGGCCCATTCTAGCATTGTGCATAGGCGTCTGTCCTTGTCTTCAGCTCCCTAAGGGGTGAAACATCTCAGACTGAACTGTCTTCTTAACCAAAACTCCTAAACTTACTAATTAAAAATTTCTTTCTTTTTTTTTTTTTTTACCAACATCTTAGACTCTTTAATTTAACTGAAAGTTTCTTAAAGCATTCATGAGTGCTTGAATATTAGTGTTTTGGGTTTATAGTGACACAGATTATATCTTTTGTTCAGTCTGTATGTTTGAAAACGTGTTGTTGGAATAAGAATCTTATGCTATCACTGTACTTAAAAACTCTACAATCTTTGGCAAATTACTTAACCTTGCTGACTCAAATTTCTTACCTGTAAAATTAGAGTCAGAATACTATTATCTCACAGACTTGTTTGGAGGATTTAAATGACTTAATAAATGCTAATGTTCTTGAAACAATGCCTGGAAAGCAATAACAATAAATGTTAATTATCATTACTGTTCCATTTTTTATTATGTTCTCATATGTACGACAACTGTATACCATGCTAAGACAATTCGGGGAGGGGGAGAATAGCAGTCCAAATAGCCAGTTGGTGCAGGAATATTTATTTTCAGTTTGATTCTTTTATCATTGTGTCAAAGAATAACGAACAGGATAATCCCTATTCTCAAAACTTTCTCAGTCCTCTGATCTTCCCATAGTCACAGAAAGTGGGATTTGAATGGCTTTCATCTAGTTTGTCTTAGTAATAGACCCACAGTCCATCAAGAAACAAATGCCATTCTATGGCCCTAGTTAAACAGAATTCATGATTGTCTTTTCCCCTAGGACTTCCTTGCAACCGCAGATGAGAATGGCAGCCTACCAACAGACCCTGCCAGCTGGCGTGTCACTTCACTCTGGGTTTTAGAGAACAGGAGCACAGATATTTTTGATTCTGCAGGCCAATTCAAGTACAATGTACAATGGGGAAGAAAACCTCTAAGGAAAATTTCACATGCACTGAAGTGATGTCTTTAACATTAAAAAAAATGCAATTTCTTTATGTATATCCTTTCAAAATGGATACTGGTAAATTATCAGCTAAAACTGGACATTTATAAAAGAGCATGTTTTCTAACACTAATTGCAGACCCTGTAATGATACAAAATGATGGGCCTATTGATAGTGAAGTGTTTCATTCATCCCTACTTGGAATCATCTCTTCAATATGTATTCAGGGAGTGCCTACTCTATGCTCAGTCCTTAGCACAAGACTGCATTTATTTCATTATTGATGGCTTTGAATTGGCAAATTCTGCTGTGATACTATTACTTATACTAGACTCATATTAGAAAATGTTACTATCACCATGTTCAAACAAATGTGAGGTTACGAATTTGTACTTAGCAATTGATATTTGAGGTTTTTGGTGGTTTTCTCATGATTGTCTCTTGTGTAGGACTTTGCCTTGTCTTCCAGTATATTCCTAGAGCTAGAACATTGCCTCAAATGAATTAAAAGTGCAATAATAGTTGAATGAATGGATATGACAATCTAGGTAATGCAGATTGTCCCTTGGAGGCAGTAAGTTGATGATGAAAAGACATAAGCCTTGGAAACGAAATGTTTCTACTTCAAATTCTATGTGGTAGTCTCTTGATAATTTTTCTTTATACTTAAAAATGTACTTTATACATTAAACATGTATTAATGTATTATGTAGTAAAAGTTGTGCCATCTATAAGTGTGGGTAGAGATGGATACTCTCTACACCACATAAAGTTTTTAAAATGTACTTTGGAAATATGAACACTTTTCCCCTAAAAAGATTTTTCTTTCTTGCTTTCTTCTTATCCAAGAAGATTTTTCTCTTTGAAACTTAATGTAGCTTTTAAAAATGTTCTGTTCTCTCTTTAATCTGCAAACTCAATATGATTGGATTTTTTTGAAGGTGGCTCTTGAAACACTGTATGAAAACTTTTTCTCTAATATTCTTAGTTCAATATGCTTTATATTTTTATCAATGCTTTTTAATGAAACTCCAGAATTATTTTATATCTATATTATCTTATAGGTAAAACAGAATATTTTCCCAGTATAAAGACCTTTTGAAGGAAGTCATTAATTTTGTATAATTGAATTTAGCTTCTAGGTTTTTTTAATCTAAGTTACCTTTGAAACACAAATTAAGAAACCCATGTGAATAGACTCCTATCTAAATTAAGAATATCCTTATCTTGTTAGTTATAATTGTAGTTCAGTAAGACAAACACAAATGTGACAAAACAAGTAAAATAAATGGTCACTGGAAGTTGCTCATAGATCCACTGGTGATGATGGAGAAGCAGTGGATAAGGATAGCTATATTTCCATAGTTTTCTGGCAGAATACATGTTTTGATGGGAAAAAGATACTGAAAAGATGTTTATTTACTATTCCTTTGTTCAACAAATCTTAATTTGGCTGGTTTGCCAGACACCGTTCTGTTACTAGCGCTAGATGGGTGAGCCCGCTAGCCGACACATAACTCTCATAGAACTTATATTCCGGAAGAGCAGCCAGACATTAATAGGTACATTGGTAAGCAAACATGGTGAAATCAAGTATATTGAGTAGAAGAAGAAAATAACAAAGGCTAGAGAATGACTGTGGAAAGACACAGCTGGTTTTGATTGAATAGTCAAGAAAATTTCATTTGACCTGAGACCAAAATGATGAGATGCCAACCACTGGGTGATCTGTATCAGATGCTCTAGGCAGAAGGAAGAGCTAAAGGTTCCAAGGGAGAGGCCTGAGCATGGTATGAGTGAGAGATGGACAGAAGGCATGTTTGGAATCTGTACAACTAGGGAAAGGATGGGAGAGGAGGTTAGCGATAATAAGTAACACCCCCTCAGTCCTTGAAAGCCATGGGCAGAGTTGGACTATACCCTAAGTGTAATGAAGAATCGTAAACAGCATAATGTCGGGCTGTTGTTTATAATTTTAGGAGAAAACTCTTTTATGTGAAAGAATATTTGTTTATATTCCTTAAAGTTATAAGCATTTGGTCCTTGTTGGAGATAACATTTGTGTTAATGTAAATACTCAACACTGTCAAAATGCACATAATTTTGAACTTAATATGGTTTATCAGAACACTGAAAGGCAGTCAAAATCATTTGACATATTTTCCTTTTCATCCATTTGCACAAATGCATTTTTAAGTTCTCTTATAATAAGATAATTTAATCAAACATTTGACTTATTTATTTATCTACTTATTTACGAACTATGCGATGCCTTTGATTCCCATGACTTACTCCATAATTGGAGACTTGTATCTCCTGTTCCCTTAGCCTATTTTGCCAATCCCTCTCTTCCTCTTGCCTTCAAAACCAACAGTCTGTTCTCTGTAGTTCTGATTCTGCTTTTTGTTTCTTTATTTGCTTGCTTGATTTTGTAGATTCTACATATGAGTGAAATCATATAGTATTTGTCTTTCTGTTGGACTTATTTCACTTAGCATAATACCCTCTAGGTGTATCTATCTTATCACAAATGGCATGATCTCATCATTTTTGTGGTTATGTAATATTCCACATATGTATACGTGTGTGTATATATAATGTGTGCGTGTATATACATATACCTATATATATACACCTCTTCTTTATGCATTTGTCTATTTATGGACATTTAGGTTGCTTTCACATCTTGGCTATTAGAAATAGTGCCACAATAAACATGAAGGTAGATATATCTTTTCAAATTAGTGTTTTGTTTTCTTTAGGTAAATATCCAGGAGTAGAACTATTGGATCATACAATATTTCCATTTTTTAATTTTTTGAGGAACCTCCATACCATTTCCCACTTTGACTATCAGTTTGCATTCCCATCAACAGTGTACACTGGTTCCTTTTGTTTTTTCCAAATCCTCTCCAACACATTTTATTTCTTGTCTTTTTAATTGCAGCCATCCTGACAGGTGTAAGATGATATCTTATGTGATTTTGATTTTTGTTTCCCTGACGATGAGTGATGTTGAACATCTCTTCATGTGACTATTGGCTATCTGTATATCTTCTTTGGAAAAAAATGTCTATTCAGTTCCTCTGTCCATATTTAATTGGATTATTTATTTGGTCTTTTTTGGGGTGCTGAGTTATATAAATTCTTCATATATTTTGGGTATTAAGCCCTTTTTGAATATACCATTTGCAAATATTTTCTCCCTTTCAGTAGTTACCTTTTTGTTTTGTAATGCTTTCCTTTACTTTTTGTTTTGATGAAGCCTTACTAGTTTATTTTTACTTTTGTTTCCCTTGCTTTAGGAGACATATCTAGAAAGGTGTTGCTATAGCCAATGTCAGAGAAATTACTGTGTTCTCCTCTGGATTATATGGTTCAGGTCTCACATGTTAGGTCCTTAATATATTTTGAGTTTATTTTTATGTTTAGTGTAAGAAAGTAGTCTTGTTTTTTTCTTTCTCATGTAGCTGTCCAGTTTGTTTATGTCTCCAGTCCATTTATTTAACTATATCCTTCCTACATGAAAACTTTAGACATTATTTTTAAACGCGTACATATATGCCTGTCTCTCTGGCTGACTTGATACTATTCCATTGCTTATCTAACTAAAAAGAATGGTCATGAACAATGGTTTTCATTTCAACTATTTAACTAGCAACATTTTTCATAATGATAGTTTTGTATCTTCCAGAAACAGAAAATTTGAATTGAATTTGCATCTCTTCAACTAAATTTTTCCTAAAAAATGATAGTTTTCTTTTTGATTGATGAAAATTAAAATTGGTTATCAAGTTTTGAGATACTATTTGGTTCTAGTATTTTCCTTCTCTTTATTTTCCAGACATGACTATCTGCCAAACAAACACTGTATTTAAACCCCTGAGAAGTTCAAAAGGGATTGGAGACAGCAAAGGGAGTTCTTTTATATTTCAGTATCCTCTGTAATTAACATTTATGTCTCAGCATTAATGAAACTAAGCTTTTGCCTGCTTTTTATTTTCATTTTAGTGGTGAGGC
This sequence comes from Neogale vison, assembly GCF_020171115.1. Classification (NCBI taxonomy): domain Eukaryota; kingdom Metazoa; phylum Chordata; class Mammalia; order Carnivora; family Mustelidae; genus Neogale; species Neogale vison. The sequence goes on along the minus strand of NC_058102.1, from coordinate 39,881,481 downwards.
CATTATTATTTGTAAGAAAGGACAGTCTAGCTGTTAAAAGTAACAGAAGTGTAAATTGGAGGGTAATTGGAAGAGATAATGTGCTGTTAGAAAAACATGTCCAAATATTTGTTTGTGTAGTTGTTGACAAAATGGTGATCATGAGGCCGAACAAATTCTCCTTCACAAGCACCAATTGGTTGTTGTTGAATGGCCTTCACAGTATTCCTGTGATCATATTCCATCTTCCATGCTTGAAACTGCATCTTAAAATGATGCAGTTGATGAAAGAAATGTGCATGCTGCTTCTTTCTCTCTACATCTTAAAATTTATTATAGCAAAGTGCTTTAATCAACCCTTATTAATTCTGGCCATATAGATATTTAACCTCAGCATTATGTGTGTGACTGTGCCCACTGATTCTTAGAAAAGACAAAAATCTTTAAGAACATTTATTTTCCAGGCCCCAAGTGGAAGCAAGCTCAACATACAATAGTAGTCAAAACATAAAGGGTACTTTAGAAACATCTCTGCACCCTCTATATCAGGCAAATAGAGTGTAATGTTTCTTATACATCCACTTCCCAAAGTTTTAATGATTTATAAACTCTGAAGCAAAATGGCAGCTATAATATAAGCTGACAGACAAACTAAATGTGACTGAATGGTAAAAACAGTACTTTATCAATTGTAATACCTGTCACTGAAATGTAGCAAAATTATTAACAAATACGGATATTGTTGATTTTCTCACTCAGGAATAATCTGTTTTTCTAGAAACTGGAAGAGCAAGAACTGGTTAACAACAAGATAAGCATCACTGATTAGTCATCAAATAAGGATAGATGAGAAATTTAAATTTATTTTCCATCTACATAGGCACATCTACATTAGTCTTAAAATGATAAGGTAATCATTGATTATTTCACTGGTATTAATTGCTCTGCATGATTTTGACCCTTCAAGGGAATAAAACTTTATTTTCTAATGGTCATGGAATTTGTAGCCTGCTCTGAAAGTCTTATTTAAGACATTATTAGTAATTTGAATTCTCAAATAAGCACTGGATATGGATATATCTGGTACACAATATTTGGTGTATCCAGTTTTCTCAAAGTAATTTGTGGGATTATAACATAAAACAGGGACCTTGAAACTCAGATTTTACTATTTAAACCCTAGTAATATAATTGCTGGGAGCTGAAGTGGGATTAAAATATATAATCAACTGGATTTGGCCATAGCTATACAGAATTAATTCTAAACTCAGAGAACTGAAAATAGCAATTTTATTTTACAGTTTTAAGGTAGTATGGTAATTCAAAGCTGGAAGTAAAATATATAATTGTTAAATCTCAAGTCAATCTTTCAAAGTAAATATGGATATATCTTTTGCTTTTTATGTAAAAAATAGGAAAATGTATTAAAATTTTAATAGTTTTGCATTAGAATTATATATAGAAGGTGATGGGTTTCTGTTCTTTCTGCAACTATATTTTGGTTAAAGTGATACATAAATATATCAATTCAAAAATTGCTGAGTGAAAATTATATTTTAAGATATTCTGAATACTTAAATTATAGCTATACATTTATATATAAAATGCTCATAATCTTGATGGCAAATAGCCCTTCACATTTTATGTTATTAATTTAACTAGAAAATATTTAACAAATAGTAATACATAAATTTATATATAAATATGAATTTTTTTTCATCTCCTACCCATATTAGAAAAATTATTTATGTCCTTTAAGCTAGGAGGTAATAATGCTTCCCCACTCATTTTTTTTTTCCAGTTAAAGTATCCACAAATGTGTTACAAGCATACCTCATTTTATTGCACTTTACTTAATTTTACTTCACAAATATTGTTTTTTTTTTTTTAATAAGTTTAAGATTTATGGCAACCTTGTGGTGAATATGCCATTTTTTCCCCACAACTTTTGTTCACTTCATGTCTTTGTGTCGTATTTTGGTAGTTCTTGCAATCTTTCACACTTTTTCATTATTATTATAGTCGTTATGGCAATCTGTGATCAGTGATCTTTGGTGCTAATCTCATAATTATTTGGGGGCTCCAGAATTTTAGAAGGCACACTTAATTGATAAGTATTGTGTGTGTTCTGACTGCTACACCACCCAGCTGTTCTCCCCATCTCTCTTTCTGTCCTTGGGCCTCCCTACTGGCTGACACACAACAATGTTGAAATTAAGCCAGTTGATAATCTTACAATGGCTTCCAGGCCTCCAGGTATTTTAAGTGAAAGGAAGAGTTGCATGTCTCTCACTTTAAAGCAAAAGCTAGTAATGATTAAGCGTAGTGAGGAAGGCACATTAAAAGCCAAGATCATTTGAAAGCTGGGTCTCTTGTTCCAATTCTCCCAAGTTGTGAATGCAAAAGAGAAATCTTAAAGGAAATTAAAAGTGCTGTTCTATTGAACACATGAATACTGATAAAGCAAAAAAATACTTTATTGCTGATATGGAGAAAGTTTGAGTGGTCTGGCTAGAAAATCATTTCTACAACATTTCCTTAAGCCAAACTCTAATCTAGAAAGCTCTAGATTCAGTTCTGTGAAGGCCAAGGGAGAGGAGAAAGCTGCAGAAGGAAAGTTTGAAGCTAGCAGAGATTGATTGGTTCATGAGGTTTAAAGAAAAGAAGCAATCTCCGTAACATCAAAGAGTGAGGGGAAGCAGCTAGTACTGATGGAGAAGATGCAGCAAGTTATCCAGAAAACGTAGCCAAATAATAAATGAAGGTAGTCACACTAAACAGACTTCATAGAAAAAACAATCTTGTATTGGAAGATGCTATCTAGGCATCTTTGAAGTTTCAAAGGCCAGGCTGACTCTCTTGTTAGGGGCTACTACAGCTGGTGACTTTAAGTTGCAGTCAGTGCTCATGTACCATTCCAGAAATCCTAGGGTCCTTAAGAATTATGCTAAATCTATTCTGCCTGTGTTCTATAAATGGAACAATAAAGCCTGGATGACAACACCTCTGTTTACAAATTTACTGAATATCTGAAGCTTGCTGTTGAGACATACTGCTCAGAAAAAAACATTGTCATTGATAGCCATTATTCTGACGGATCTGGGCAAAGCAAATTGAAAACCTTCTGAAACGGATTCACTGTCCTAAATACCATTAAGAACATTCATGATTTGGAAAGGCTGGGTGGCTTAGTTGGTTAAGCGTCTGCCTTTGCTTCAGGTCATGATTTCGGGGTCCTGGGATCGAGGCCCACATCAGGCTCCCTGCTTGGCGGGGAGCCTGCTTCTTCCTCTCCCTCTGCCTCTCCCCTGGCTTGCACATGTGCTCTCTCTCTCTCTCTCACTCACTCTTTCTCAAATAAATAAATAAAATCTTAAAAAGAAAATTCATGATTCATTAGAAGAGGTCAAAATATCCACATTAATGGGAGTTTGGAATATGGGAGTTTGGAAATGAGAGTTTGATTCCCACTCATGGGGATGACTTGGAGAGGTTGAAGGCTTCAGTGAGGAGAGTAACAGCTCACATGATGGAAATAGCAAGAGAACTAGAAACAGAGCTTGAAGATGTGGCTGAACGGCTGCAATCTCATGATAAAACTTGAGCAGACAAGGAGTTGCTTCTTGTGGGTGAGCAAAGAAAGTGGTTTTTGAGATGGAATTTACTCTTGCTGAAGGTGCTATGAAGACCGCTGAAATGACAACAAAGGATTTAGAATTTTATATAAACTTAGTTAATAAAACAGCAGTGTGGTTTGAGAAAATTGACTTCAATTTTTAAAGAAGTTCTACTGTGGGCAAAGTTCTGTCACAAAGCATTGCTTGAAACAGAAATTGTTCATGAAGTGTCAACTGATGAGGGAAACTTCATTGGTGCCGTATTTTAAGAGTTTGCCACAGCCACCCCAACCTTCAGCAACTGCTACCCTGATCAGTCAGCAGCCCTTTACATCAAGGCAAGACCTTCCACGAGAAAAAGAGTATGATTTTCTGAAAGCTCAGATGATGGTTAGCAGTATTTAGCAATAAAGTATTTTTTTAACTAAGGTATATATAGTTTTTTGGACATAATGCTACTTCATGTTTAATAGACTACACTGTAGTATAAACAGAACTTTCATATGCACTGAATAATAAAAAAAATTCATTTGACTTATCGCAGTATTTGCTTTATTGCAGTGGCTAGAACTGAACCCGCGATAGCTCTGAGGTATGCCTATATATCGTCTGAATCCATATAATGCAAAACTTGATCTGTCTGATCAGTGAAGCTAAATCAATAATGTATTAACAATAATTCAAATAGCTATGCATAAGAGTATTGAAATCCCAATTAACTAAAATTTAGTTAGACATCAAATTTGTCAATCTCATCACAAAGTGTTAGAATCTGAAGAGCAAATTGGAAATATTAGTGTGTATTAAATTTTAAATACTCTTTCATAGAGAAGGTGGCCTATGAATACTGGAAAGTTTCAACTCAGTCATATCTTGATATGTATGCATATGTAATTCATCCATTAGAAAGCCAATGCAAAGCTGAGATGTGTTTGTAGGTAGCTACTATTACCCCATAAAAAAGCACATAAGTTTAATTGTTCAGTAAGTATTTAATGTTCACTGAATGGGGCAAATCAATATATTGAATCTCTGGTAAAGAAAATCAGTGGATCTAAATGTTGGCATGCTGTATTTCATTAATGATATGAAATATTCTCAAAATTTTGTTGAAAAGAAGGTAGTAGAGGTGTGCAATACTTGATAAGTAACTAAAATTCCTCAGGTTTTTTTTTTTTCTTTTTTTTGTTGTTTTTAATTTTTTTAAATTCCTCAGTTTTAATTCTCATATTAAAAGCATACAGAATTCCAGAAGTTATTGGGGGATGTTTAGCTTAAAGAAATCGTGTTTAGGGGTGCCTGGCTGGCTCAGAGTTAAAGCCTCTGCCTTTGGCTCAGGTCATGAACCTGGGGACCTGGAATGGAGCCCCACATCAGGCTTTCTGCTCAGTAGGAAACCTGCTTCCCCCCCACCCCCTGCCTGCCTCTCTGCTTACTTGTGATCTCCGTCTTTCAAATAAATAAATAAAATCTTAAAAAAGAAATCATATTTAACTATCTTAAAAATCTGTTTTAACTTAATAAAGATAACTATTAATATATATTGCTGGCTCACTTTATGTGAGCCAGTTGCTGCTCTAAATTTATTATTGCTCAGAACACTTATAAGAGAGGCGTATGAGTATCAACATGATACATAAAGCATGCAGAAGTAAAGTTGAAACACTTTTCAAAATTGCTCATATATTCATATATTGCAATTCAATTTATATGTTAATCTAAAGAAAAATCTTTTTTTTTCTAAAGATTTTATTTATTCATTTGACAGACAGAGATCACAAGTAGGCACAGAGGCAGGCAGAGAGAGAGGAAGGGAAGCAGACTCCCTGTCGAGCAGAGAGCCGGATGCGGGGCTCAATACCAGGATCCTGGGATCATGACCTGAGCCGAAGGCAGAGGCTTTAAACCACGGAGCCACCCAGGTGCCCCTAAAGAAAAATCTTTTATTTCCCAAAACTGGTTAAATGTTTTATAATTTGTTTTTTTTTAATTTTTTAATTTTTATAAACATATATTTTTATCCCCAGGGGTACAGGTCTGTGAATCGCCAGGTTTACACACTTCACAGCACTCACCAAAGCACATACCTTCCCCAATGTCCATAACCCCACCCCCTTCTCCCAAACCTCCTCCCCCCAGCAACCCTCAGTTTGTTTTGTGAGATTAAGAGTCATTTATGGTTGTCTCCCTCCCAATCCCATCTTGTTTCATTTATTCTTCTCCTACCCACTTAAGCCCCCATGTTGCATCACCATTTCCTCCTATCAGGGAGATCATATGGTAGTTGTCTTTCTCCGCTTGACTTATTTCGCTAAGCATGATACGTTGTCGCAAATGGCAAGATTTTATAATTTCTTAATAGACATTTGAAAATTATTTATATTCTTAAAGTTGGAAGAATTAGTAAATAATTTTTTCATCTTTCTGTGAATCTCCTTGAATACTAATGAAACTCTGCAAAAGGTCGTATATTAAGAGATTACAGCTTATCAGGATTTCATTTACATTATTAAAATGTGAGAATCAATCAACATTTTTCCTTTCTAAAAACCCTTTGAGTCCTCATGATATGGTGCATAATGTAACACAATAATATAGTGAAATAAAGTAAAAAAAAAATAGAAGAACAATGGTATTTCCCTAAAAAATGAATATAATAGAGGAAGCAATTGCTCTCTGTTTTCAATGTAAAGGAAAACTAAATAAACATTATTAACTATAGGAATAACCTAATAATTAAAACTACTTTTAATACTTAAAAGGTAACACATAAAATGAGGGTTTTCTATTACTCACAGTGCTTTAGTTTCAGTGTGATGTTGAATCTATTAGGTAGGCATTAAATTTTTTTTGTCTTATAAATTCCATGACAACTTTAAGCCTTAGTGCACATAAACATGGACAGTAGTTTTCTCAAAGACTGTTACTCTTTAGGTACCCCCAAATAATTGTGTAGCTTTTCCTAAGGAACTAAAGTCATTCTTCAAGGTCTCCTCCTTCTGATTCTTCTTAATTAAAAAAAAAAAAAAAGTAAATTTTCGCTGGTGAAGATAAGAGTGCCATACATTGATTGTTTCTTAATGTGAAATATTGCAAGGCTACACAATGGAATACTATGCAGCCATCAAAAGAAATGAAATCTTGCCATTTGCGACAACGTGGATGGAACTAGAGGGTATCATGCTTAGTGAAATAAGTCAATCAGAGAAAGACAACTATCATATGATCTCTCTGATATGCGGAAGTAGAGATGCAACATGGGGGGTTACAGGGATAGGAGAAGAATAAATGAAACAAGATGGAACTGGGAGGGAGACAAACCATAAGTGACTCTTAATCTCACAAAACAAACTGAGGGTTGCTGGGGGGAGGGGGGTTGGGAGAAGGGGGGTGGAGTTATGGACATTGGGGAGGGTATGTGCTTTGGTGAGTGCTGTGAAGTGTGTAAACCTGGCGATTCACAGACCTGTACCCCTGGGGATAAAAATATATGTTTATAAAAAATTAAAAATTTAAAAAAAATAAATAAATCTTTAAAAAAAAAGATAAGAAAACCTGGATATTTTTGTACTATTTAGTTTTAAACATTTCCTTTTCATAAGAAGGGCAAATGTTTTGAGTACAAGTCCTGTGAAGTAGACAAAATGTTTATTTCATGGCTACTGGGTAGCTTTTGCCCAATTGCTTAGTAAAATTTAGATACTGTCCAATAAAAGAGCAGAAGCACAATTGTTATAGCCAAGTCTTGAAAAGAAAAGAAAAAGGCATAAGAAGAAAAATTTGTGAATGAGTTTGCAGTGGTACTTTCCAAGCATAAGTCCTAACTTGCTTGCCACTAAATATTTTTGAACCTAGGTTTTAATTTGCTAAGTACATTCATGTAATTTGAAAACACAGGTATTTTATATAGAGCTCTACATTTATTTTTAAACAAATTTTTGAAATTTTTGAAAATTATAAAATTTTCTAGACTTCACATAATACTTAAGCATACAATGCCTTAAACGTTATTTTCTGAACAAATTGTAAATGGTATTGTTAGTTATCAATTATTGAAACCTCTTTTTAGAATGATTTGCACATTAAAAACTCTCAAAGGAAAAATTTGGAAAAAGATAAATCATTTTTATACCTCTAGCCTTTTATTATCTTTCATCTACAATACAATTAGAGGTTGATTTTACTTAGAATTTGCCTTATTTTAATTTTAATTTCAGTTTTTATAACATAAACATATATACTAAAACACAGGTATACTATTTTCTAAAGTGACATATATTCGACATATAATATATTAGTTCCAGGTATACAATATAATGATTTGCTATTTGAATATATTGCAAAATGATCACAAGTTTAGGTGAGTTTTGAGTATGCAACATAGTGATTCAACAACTTTATACATTATTCTTTGTTCATAACTGTAGCTACCATCTGTCACCATACAACACAATTAAAAATACTATTGATTATATTCCCTATGGTGTACTTTAGTCCCAAAGATGTTTCTTTTAATAAAGAAGGCGAGGATTCAATTATTTTCAATACTCAGAAAATCTTTTAAAAAATCTAGAAAAATACAATAAAATATTAGTCCTCCTAACTGCTAATGACTAACTTTATTCTGGGTATTTGTGTACGTACCAAAAGAATAGGAAAGAGTTAGAATGTAAAACTGCCATTTCCTCATACAAAGCAGTTCTTCCAAACAGTTAACAAATAGTTAAAGAGTCCTCACCAAGCGCAAGACTCTAAGTGCTGAAAAAGCAATGACAAAACAGCCATCTCTGCCCTTAAGGGGAAGGCAGACATACCCAAAAGTAGAATATTAGCATGTCACATGAAAAAAAGTGCTATGGAGAAAGAAAAATGAGAATGGGCACATGTGCTTCTGCAGGAGTAGGGGTTGTCCTTGGGCCACCTCTCATGTGAGTAGCATTGAGTGACTTCGGTGACTAGAAGAATGACTTCAAAGTGGGATTAAAGCAGAATTCTGGGTGTCCTGATGCAATCATGATCCAACTATCAGAGGAATGGGTGAGAGAAAGCAGGGTCTGGGGCCCCATCGTCACTCTACCCAAGCATACATTATCTGTAGGTCATATTGATCATTCTGCCATTTCCTTTCATTTCGTTAAAATATCGATTTTAACGCCTACTATGCCAGACATGTGCTATATGCTGTAAGTCTGCTAAACCTAACCCTAAAATTCTGGCACCTTACTAATATCGACCAGTATAATTCTTTGATGTAAATTATTTAAAGATTATATTTTCATGTTCTGATTCATTAAAGCATACATTTATGTTAAACTGTTGTCAGAAAGGGAATTTAAGGGGTGCCTGGGTGGCTCAGTGGGTTAAGCCTCTGCCTTCAGCTTAGGTCATGATCCCAAGGTCCTGGGATCGAGCCCCACATCAGGCTCTCTGCTCAGTGGGGAGTCTACCCACTCTTCTCTCTCTGCCTTCCTGTCTGCCTGCTTGTGATCTCTGCCTGTCAAATAAATAAATAAAATATTTTAAAGAAAATGATTAAAAATATATATGTTAAAAAAGGGAATTTAACATTCAGTAAGGACATTCTCTTATTCAGGTTCTGGGGAGAATGTTTCATGTACATTAATTCATAAAATCACTAAAATAATCCTTATTGTGATTCTCACTTTAAGACAAGAGGGGGAAGGTATCTAAGTTTATGGAGTAAGCAAGTGGCAAAGCGGGCATTGAACCCTATGTCTTCATTTGTTTTTCATGTCAACGTATGTGTACAGAAATCACCACTCCATGAAAGAAATTCACTTTGTAGGTTGATGATATCATCACGATTGCATGTACAATATGGAAAAATTAAAATTATGTGAAAATGTGTTAAAAGATAATTGAGGAAAATTTATAGTATATATACACAAATATAACTCACAGAAACACATAGTATACATATACACTTCTCTAATGGTGGACTAAGAGACTGAATTCCTCCAAGCAAAATGATCAAGTTTAAGTGCTGATGCTTAGAGATTTACAACCTCAAAGCAGCTCTCCTTTCCAGAAGTTGCATACTTATTAGAGCATTAACTACTAAATTCTCCTTTTATGTACTGATGGAAGTCTCAAAAGACAAGCTGTCTGTAGCCAAAATATAAAATGCCATGTGCAGTTAGGTCAAACACTCTGATCTCCCTCCTAGTTATTACTGTCACAAAGCTACTTTTTATTTTGTCAGATGAAATAAAAATGTGAATTTGCTTATGCTTTATAACTAGAAAAACACCATCAAGACCACAAGTTCTTGAGATTTAACAGAAGCAAAATGATCAAAATGGCTGCTTTCACAAAACATTGGTCCAGTTCTCTGCCTTTTGCTTTGAAGGGAACACATAATTTTAATTACCTTTCGTGTATAGAGGGGAGTAAGATTTTTCTTCAGCCATTTCCCTAGGGTCTGCAATACTTGGAGTTACTCAGCCAGCAGCCATGTTGTTGCATGAAAAATCATGCAAATTTCATTTCATGGCCAAAAGGTGAAAATAATTGGGTTTATTAGAAATAAAAACTTTAAGACTATACCACAGTATTATTTTTTCTTGCTTACACATAGACACACATACTTTTATGTAAACCACTCACTCTCTCTCTCTTTCTATATTTGTGTGTATATATATGTGTGTGTGTGTATGTCTCAAACATTTAAAACCTAAAGTCTTATATTAAGCCTGGATAAGCTTTCTTGGGCTCTAGACATCAGATAGTAAAACTTCATAGGTTTGTTTTTTTTTTTTCTGCCCTTCTTATTCATTAACACAGCTTAAACCTTGGATATATACACCTATCTTGTTCAGACTACAAACATTAATTTGTTCATTCATTTAATTAGTGTTTATTGATTTCCTACTATGTGTTGCACATCTTTAATACAAAGAGGAGCAAAAACTAGCATAACCTTGTTGTCTAGAAAAGGAAAAAAAGGTAATTAGATGATTATAAAAAACAATTTCAACTCTAAAAAATCCTGCAAAAGAGAATAAGAAACACAATATTTTGAGAGCTCATAATAAAGACATTTTACTTTATTAGGTAAGTTAGGCATCCTAAATATGGTACACATGAGCTTCTATTGAAAGAATCTATAGAAATTAGCAGTTGATAAGTATGGGGAAGAAAATTCCAGTAAATTCTTGAGAGAGAAAACAGACAAGGAATGGAAAAGGCCACTATGTTAAAGCACAGGAACTGCAGAAAAGTATGCTGAGAAAAAATTAAAGAAGCAGAAATAATCAGATCATGTAGGGTTTGGGGGTAACATCAAGATTTGTCTAAGAAGGATGGGAGGCCACAAGGGAGAGAAGGGATCAGATTCTCATTTTTAAATTATCACCCAACTTTCAGTATTTTAAGTGAACAAAAGGGGCACTAAAGTGGAGATGGATAGATCAGTTTGTCATTAAGAGAGTTTTCTGACTTGTACAACTATATGGATGTAGGTGTTACTCAGCAAGATAGAAAATTCAGTGTGTGGAAAGATCATGAATTTAATTTTGGTCATGAATGTGTGTTTGGAAGTAAGTCCTAGGAGAGATGTCTTATAGGAAATTGAACGTATTGACTTAGAGCTCAGAAGAAATTACTTGTGTTTGGATAGTAATTCAAGCTGTGGACATGGAAGAGAGTGTAGAATAAAAGTAGGGAAAGCCTAAATCTAAACTTTGAGGTACTCCACCACTTAATGTCTGTGTACATAAGAAGGAGCCTTCAATCAATGAAGAAAGAACTGACCCAGAATGAGTGAAATATGGTAAATATGTGACAGAAGACCAGGGAAAAAATACGTTCTGAGAGGGAGGGATGACATTGTGTCAAAAACTATCATGGTATCAACTAAAATCTGAAAAATGTTCATGAGATTTAGTAACACGGAACTCTTTGGGAATCTCAGAAAGAGCTGTTTCAAAGGACTCGTGAAACTAGAGGCCAGAATGATGGGTGAGGAGTTGAGTGGAAGTCAAAGTGGAGATAAGTATAGACACCTCTACTTTCTCTAAGTCTTTGTGATTATGATGTTGGTGACTCCCTGGGGAAGTAAGGTAACTTAATACCTTGGAAATTCTTTTGCTATTGCTTTATTTCTTGTTCTTGTTTTATTCTATACGAGCTAGTGATACAGTTCTGGAGTGCCTCCCTGTCAGGACTGGCCACTTTGTTAATTTCTAAACATGATGAATACTTGCTTCCTATACTGCTTAATTGTATCAGTAGATTTTTTAAAATTTAAATTCAACTAGCCAGTGTATAGTATATTGTTAGTTTCAGATGCAGAGTTCAGTAATTCATCAGTTGCATATAATACCCAGTGCTAATCACATCATGTGGCTTCCTTAATGCCCATCACCTCATTCTCCTGACTGCCTCTCTTGCAGTAACCCTCAGTTTGTCTCCTACAGTTAACTGCCTCTCGTGTTCTTTTCCCTCTCTGATTTCTTCCTATTCAGTTTTCCTTCTCTTCCCCTGTGATCCAGTGCACTGAATCTTATAGTCCGCATATGAGTGAAACCATATGATAATTGTTTCTCTGATTATTTCACTGAACATAATACCCTCCAGTTCCATCCATATCAATGTAAATGGTAAGATTTTATCCTTTCTGATGACTGAGTAATCTTCTTCTGTGTGTGTGTGTGTGTGTGTGTGTGTGTGTGTGTATCACATCTTCTTTATCCATTAGTCTATTGAGGCACAGCTGACCTCTTTCCATAGTTTGGCTATTGTGGACATTGTTGCTATAAATATTGGAGTGCAGGTACCCCCTTTTGATCACTATTTTTGTATTTTTGTGGTAGATACCTAGTAGTGCAATTGCTGGATCATAGTGTAGCTCTATTTTTAACTTCTTGAGGAACCTCCACACTGTCTTCCAGAGTGGCTGCACCAGCTTACATTCTTACCAACAGTTTAAGTCTTCTCATCCTTAGCAACATTTGTTGTTTCCTGGCTTATTAATTTTATTAATAGATTTATAAAATCTTCTACAAGGCCCAAAATACAACATAACTGATGACATCTGTGTCCCAATTCCTATTTCCATGATTTCCTGGGTGAGTTTCAGTGATATGTCTAAGTTTTTTCTGTAGCCCTTAAGAATTGGAATTTAGAATTAGGGTACATAAGAAAGGTAATATAAGGGTGAAATATTAGGTATGAGGCAATTGTGATGTTTCAGACAGTGAAGATGGACTTATTATTACCTTTACTCCATTTCCTTCTTCCCTTTAAGTAATGCATACCTAATGAATATTCTATATTCCATAAGGCATTAGCTGATAAATAGGAAAGGTAAATGGAGATAATTATAAATACACTACAAATGCAAAAGAAAGGCTATGTCAGAGTAAACAAATACAAGATCGAAGATAATGAGATTAAGAGAATGAGTGCAAGATTCTTTTGAATACAAGACTGAGATGCAGTGATAAATAGAGAACTAGTAAGAAAGCAAAATTAAGGGTACCTGAATGGCTCCATCAGTCCAACATTGGACTCTTGGTTTTGGTGGCTCATGTTGTGATCTTGGGGGAGATAGAGCCCAGCATGGGGCTCCCTACTCAGTGGGGAGTCTGTTTTTCCTTCTTCCTTTGTCCCTCCTCCTACTCATGGTCTCTCTCAAATAAATAAATAAATCTTTAAAAAAATTAACTGAGATTATCTTAAAAACTCTGCACTGGTCTAAAAATAGAGAAATATTGGTTATTGTAATAATGCAGGTAATAATTTCGGAGAGTAAATATAAACAATAGGCATTATGTAATTGAAGTATTCTCAAGACTTAGTAAATACTGGGAACATGTAAAAGGGAAAGGCAGTCAGTCTGGAGTCAAAAGGAGCTTTACCTGAAAGATACTTTCAAATGGAGACATTTTTAATAAGTTTAAATATAATTTTTGGCTTCTTGGTCATCACGTGTTAGCAGGGCATCCAAGAATGCAGAAAAAAATAAAAATCCACTGAGATCTATCTTGCAGCTATCTAAACATTTCTTCAAATGTTCTCTGGGAAGGCCCACTCAGTAACCAGCATTTTCTAACATATCTCCTAGACTGATAAAGACAAGTAGGAAATTCCATTGATTGAAAATATGTCACAAATTTATTTAGTTATATTTACTTGCATCAGACTGGAAAGTTAAATTTGACTTTTAGTTGTAAGTAAAATCACTTTACTTTTATTAATTTCTAGTATGTGTTGTGAGTCTGTCTTAGACGACCTAAAGTATTTCAACTTTGTCATAAACAAATGTACACAGTACTCTCGATTTCTCATCTGAAGTTCTTCTAGAGAAGGTTTAATTTTAAGGAAATAAATTCTAAATGTTATGTCTTTATCTTTTAAACATATATTTGCTTTACTATATTGCCCTTGGGTTTTTTTTTTAAATAATTTTTAAGCATATGTATTTTGAAATAATCCACATGTACTAATAAGACCTAACAATGACCAAGAATCATAAGGTAATTTTAAACTAAGCCAAATATACTCAGTGTTTTATTTTTTTATTTTGTATTAGTTGAATAAACATTTGAGTCAAACCTTCAAGTTTGCATAATATTTGTCCAAAAAAGCTATAGATTTCTATTTAATCTAATATTAGATACTTTGTTGATATTTAAGGAACTTTATCTATTTTTTTCTTTGATCTCTTAGTCATTTAAAATTCATATATGCTTAAAAATGCTTTATTCTCATTTTCCAGGTTGTTCATTTGAAAAATTACCTCAGATGATGGCAGTTATGATTTTTATGAAATGCAGAATTCTCTCTTCATTCTTTGCTCTGAACAAGTCTTTAAGTAATTTTTTCCAGTATATAAGTTTTTAGGTTTATTTTTGGCTTTTGCCTGTCATTTTGCTTTGCTTCATTAATAATCAAATATTTTGCAAAATTTCCATGACATAGTAAAATATGTGATTTACTTGACTCAATGACTTATACAGATAATGATTAAACTCACAGTAATTGAAGTCTAATTATTAGCCAGTGATCTAGGTAATGAACAAATGAGCCATCTGTATCACTGTTCACACACTTGGAGACATTGAAAGGGTGTAGTAATATCTTCCTATCCAAAATATTGATTGTGTGTCTAGGAGTATCCTAAAAACTTAAATATCTTTGGGAAGATTAGGTATGTTGGGAAGGGAATTAAATTGGATATACCTTGGGAAAATCAGTTAGTTTTATTTAATTTTGGTTTTTTCATTTACAAAGTACAGATAATTTTTGTCACACAAATTATTCTCACTCTGAAGATATTTTCTGTGACTTTTTCATACCAGAACAATGATATTAATCTTCATTTATTCTTTTGATCACCTATCACCTATCCCTTAACAAAATTCTGAGGATATAAGGACATTTTCAAAGAGGTTTTGGGAAAATGACTATGGGACTCTGGCTCTGGAGAAAGAGAGATTATAGTAATGGCACCCAGGAAACTATATCTGTGGGTGGAAAGAGGGAGTTTGAGATGACAGTGAATAGTTGGTGCATAACTGGGTACCAGAAATACAGTGAAAAGAAATTTTTCTTTCTTGGTTTTGTTTCTGGAGTATGTTCTGTTAATATGACCTTCCACAGCAGATGTTTTCATACAATTTAGCCCCTGAACAGTTTAATGAGTTAGGCCTACTTTAACAGCAACAAATTATAGAGTAATTTGTTTCCTTTTATTGATGTTCATATTGTATATATGTTTCCACTGTAATGTCCTCATTTGCATGAGTTTAAATAGGCATATGAATTATGGCTCTAAGGCTGATGCACAACCGTTTATGGGTCCCTACACCTGACATCGGCTTAACAACACATACAGCTCAAATGCTCTATTAGAAACATTACTTGTTTTTTTTCTTATAAAAACTCTGAATGTAATTCTGAGACAAGAATGCTATTTTGTTTTCTATCTCCTCATGCATTAATTAATACAAATCATTATCTACTTTTGTGAAATATGTATGCAGTCTATAGCTTGATAATCCATTGTCCCTCTCAATTATATGCAATCTAATATAAAAAATAAAACATGGACAGATATTTATAATACAAAAGTCAAAGTTATAATCACTGCATGAATAATACAGAATGTTTTGGGAGTTCCAGTTAGGAAGTGATGATTTTTATCATAGGCAGTGAAAGTGGGCATCTTGGAGAAGGTGACTTTTTTTTTTTTTTTTAAAGATTTTATTTATTTATTTGACAGAGAGAGATCACAAGTAGGCAGAGAGGCAGGCAGAGAGAGAGAGAGGAGGAAGCAGGCTCCCACTGAGCAGAGAGCCCGATGCGGGACTCGATCCCAGGACCCTGAGACCATGACCTGAGCCGAAGGCAGTGGCTTAACCCACTGAGCCACCCAGGCGCCCCGAGAAGGTGACTTTAGATCTGTACTTTGAAAGACGACTGGTAATCTCCTGAAAAAGACAGACTGAAGATCATTTATGAGCTACTGAAGTTTTAGAATAGAAAGGGTATATCAGAGAGATGCTTCCAGTGGTGGCTGGAAGTGGTGGCTTGAGCCAAATGGATTAGAAAGGGGGGAGGGTGAATTTGCAAGTACAAATACAATTAAGGCAATATTTTAATAACAAGTCAGTAGGGATACCTGAGTGGTACAATTGGTTTCTGAGTGTCCATTCTTGGTTTCTGCACTGGTCATGTTCTCGGGATCCTAGGATCAAGCTCTACATCAGGCTCCGCGCTCAGTCTGGAGTATGCTTGAGATTCTCTTTCTCCCTCTGCCCATCTCACTCATGCTGTCTGTCTCTCTAAAATAAATAAAAATCCTAAAAAACAAAAAATAGATCAGTAATTCCCAAGCACTGACCCTCTGCCACAGAAGTATCACAAAGATTGTTTTCCCCATTTTACTGAGATGGAATTGGCATATAACATTATATTAGTTTAAAATATACAACATAATGATTTGATATATGTATATATTGTGAAATGATTACCACAGTAAATTTAGGTAATATCCATCCCTTCACATAATTACCATTTTTTTTTCTTGTGATGAGAACTTTTAAGATCTACTCTCTTAGCAACTTTTGAATACATAGTACAGCACTGTTAACTACAGTCATCATGAAATACATTGCATCCTTAGAACTTATAAATAGAAGTTGGTACCTTGGGACCATCTTTAACCAATCCTTCCCACCCACCCCCATCTCTGGCACCCACCAATCTGGTCTCTGTTATCCATGAATTTGGTTTTTTTCCATTTTACATAGAAGTGAGATCACACAGTATTTGTCTTTCTCTGTCTTATTTTATTTAACATAATGACTTCAAGGTCCATCCATGTTAACAAAAATGGGAAGTTTTGCCTCACCTTTTTGGGGGGTGAATAATAGTCCATTATATATATGGTTTATCCATCAGTGGACCTTTATGCCATCTCCATGTCTTGGCTATTATAAATAATACTTCAACAAAATAAAAATAAAAAATAAATAAACAATGCTTCAGTGGGCATTAGGGTGCATATATCTCATAGAGATAGTGATTTTCTACCTTTTGGATGTGTGCCCAGAGTAGAAATGCTGAATTGTGTGATATTTCTATTTTTAATTTTCTGAGGACTCTCCATACCTTTTTCCACAATGGCTACACCAATTTACATTCCCACCAACAGTGCATGAAGGTTCCCTTTTCTCCATATCCTTGCCAACATTTTTTATTTCTTGTCTTTTTGATGACAGCCATTCTAACAGGCGTGAGCTAATATCTCGTGGTTTGAATTGCATTTTCCTGGTGATTAGGGATGTTGAGCATCTTTTCATGTACCTGCTTTGCCATTTATATGTCTTCTTTGGAAAAATGTCTGTTCAGTTTTTCTGCTCATTTATTAATCATATTTTTTTCTGTTGATCTATATGAGATCTTTATATATTTTGGATATTAATACCTTACCAGATACATTTTTTAAACAGAAAACTTCCAGGTCCCTCATGAGACTTTGATTCAGTGGGTGTTAGTTAGGACTGCAGAACCAATACTGAAAACCTGCCACATGATTTGGATGCATATGCAAGTTTAGGAATCCTCGCTTCCAATGATAAATCTTCTGGCCTTATGGAGACTGGAATTTGGATAAGATAGATAATGGGAGCAAAAAGGAAAGAAATGTAGGAATGACGTAGAATTTACTTTACTACTATTAATTGTGAACATTCAAAATGACAATTTTCTACTATTAGTTGCATTTTATAAAATGTACTTGCAAAAAGTTTTCTTTATATTTATAGGGCATTTAAGGTCTATTTCTGCCATTGTTTACTCTTGACATTACAACAAATTTTGTCAAAATGTTTTAAAAACATTTCTTCTACTTATGCTGACTGTAATTCTGAAGTTATTTTAAAATTTTAAATCATTTTAATAACATTGAATTTTAAAATTACTTGTTATCATTTGTATTTTTAGGAAGAAAAATATCAGCTGATTAAGAAAGAAAAATTGTACTTCAAACAGTTTTCTGGGCTTTGTTACCTACTTTACATCCTCAATTCCTTCTCTTCATTAAGTTTCCCAAATGCATAAGAATAGAAACTATGATTTATGTTTAAATGTACATTTAACATAGGTATTTAATTATGCTATGTTTATAAGGGTGTTTTATTCTAATTTTAATCAGATGTTTCTAGGTAGAAATGAAATATAGTCTTATTTTAATTTAATGGTAGACTCTGCTTTAAAAAAAAAACAACAAAGTAGAAAAAGCTACAAGAAAAGAATCCTAATGCAAGATTCAGTTTTCAGTTGCTGATTTTGTAAATGTAAAGTAGCTCAGCATTCTAGCTGAGCCAGCCAGACAAGTTTAGAAATTATGTACAGGACCCATCTGTTAAGCCAGGATTTTCTTTTATTTAATTTCATTGAAATGTCTGAATATATTATCTAGCCAAATGTATGGTTTTCTGTTAAATATTAGAATCGTGGCAAAACCAACATTCTTATTAGAAGTAAATGATAATCCAGGTAATTACAGAGAAGGTCATTCAGAACTTATTTTTTAGTAAGGAATACTCAGATTGTTTATTGAAAACAACATTCACTTGATGACATTTCTCCTTTTAATGTCAAAGTTCAGTCTAGCTAAATCCATTTATTCCATTCTTTTTGTTTACTGGATACTAAATATATTTAGTTTATTGCTTATT
Source organism: Neogale vison (assembly GCF_020171115.1). NCBI lineage: Eukaryota > Metazoa > Chordata > Mammalia > Carnivora > Mustelidae > Neogale > Neogale vison. The sequence continues at coordinate 39,862,676 of NC_058102.1, read as the reverse complement.
GATCTGTTCTCTTGAATTATACAGTTTTCTTTCCCTATTGATGTACATAGAAAGCATTTTTTTAAAAATTTATAAATACCTTGTTTAGTTGCATCTACTGAAACTATGAAGATGCCTTTTTAACTACATCTAAAACTTTATTGTCTGTCCAAGTCTCTGGGCCTAAGATTTATGGAAACATAGTGTTTAATGCTATTTTGCTAGCTCATTTCTTTTCAAGAAATACATACTTGAAAACTTTTCTGTTCAGTCTCAGTATAAATTCTCAAAGCAGTTACAATTGACCCTGTGCTTTATCAGAAACTTCTTTCCTATATTGAGTTGAATATTTTTTTTCTATTTCTACCTATAGCTCAATCCCTGTGCCTATGCAGAACAAATCTTGTTCCATACAACAGCCTTGCAATTATATGAGGATGGTTATACTCATACTCCTACATTATTGTCCTGGGAGTTCTGCTGAGTCATAGCTCTGGTTTCTTTACATCCTGTCTTCAAATGTATCCCGATTGGTCTATGTAGCCAGAGTTGACTGCCAGACGCTGGAATTAATCTGAACATAACAAAATAAAGTAGGACCCACACTATCTTTGTTCCTGAGCATGTATTTCCATTGAGAGCCCTCACCACCCAGCCACACATAAGCATTCTCGCCTGATCAGATTAGCTTTTAAATTGTTCCATAGTGTTTTCTCATATTTAATTTAAAGTCAAATAAAATTTGAGGCATGCAATAGAACTTAAAAATCAGTTGTGGAAAAAGAAAAATAATGCAAAAAATATTTGCTTAAACCTTAAAAACTCGTGTGTTTTTTGAACAAATCTTTTAGAAATTTTTAAAGCCATGCATTGTCAAGAGACTTTTATGTTTTTCATTTAATTTTTAAGTACTGTTATATCAAACCCTATATAAAATAATTTAGCTCAGATGTTCAGGTAATTAACACAGATATTTTCCTTAAATTAAGACTGTACCATACGTGCTCTGAGTGGGCTTGATTCCTTAAGGGAAGAGACCAGGAAAGCATTGATGTGAGAAGAGACATTTCCTTATTGGTCTCTCCATTTCAGGAAGGTTGCCTGGCAAGGTCTCGTCCCTACCTGTGCAACTGCCAACATCAGTCCATGCAGCCTGCATGTATAATTTGCTTTTCTGGGGAACTATATCATGGCAGTGTTGACTTATTGAGAGCTTCAGACTTAGATGAGAGGGCTGCTCTGGGGACATAGAAGCTGCTTATGTTTTGGTCCTTTTTCAATCTAGGGAAATAGAGCTCTTGGTAAATTTAGAAAAGTCAGCGTTGGCTAGACTGACAATGCTCTCCTGAACACCGCAAGTAATCCTCATTGTAGATGCATTCTTTATGTAGCATTATTCATCACAGTGCTACCTAGATACATATAAAGCAATATACGAAGAGACCAGTTGGGACCCAATTTTATATAAAGAATAGTCTTCATAGAATTATTTATGATTGGAAGGAAAAAAAGATACCACCTAAGTGGCCAACAATTACAGTATTAATTATAGTACCTCCATACAAGGAAATGCTATACATCCATGAATGGTGATACTAAAGAAAAACCTTCAATATTTCCATAAAATATTGATGAGATACTAAAATAAGAATTTCAAGATAGTACAAATAGTAGATTTCATTGTTAAAACATGTAAGTAATGTATTTGGAGAGAAGTAATTGAGACTGAGCTACAGAGACAGAAGGAGAAAAAAAGATTATAAACTATAATTTTAAAGGATTTATCGCTAAATGGTGGAGTCACTGGTGACTTACTGTTTTAATTTCTGCATTTTTGCACATTTTTAAGTTCTTTTTTTAAAAAGATTTTATTTATTAGAGAGAGAGAGAGAGAGAGAGAGAACGTGAGCAGTGGGGAGGGGCAGAGGGAGAGAGAGAGAACCAGACTCCCCGGTGAGCGGGAAGCCCTGACGTGAGGCTAGATCCCAGGACACTGAGATCATGACCTGAGTTGAAGGTAGATGCTTAACTGAGTGAGCCACCCAGGTGCCCCTGAAAGGTGCAAATTTTATAATAAAAGTATATCATTAAAAAGTTAAACAATTATGACAGATATAAAAGTAAACTTTCTAAGTTACAAACAACAGAAATCAGCTCTAGCAAACTTAAGCAAAAAGGGATATTATCAATCATCAGGGTGGCTGGATCCATGATTGAGAAAGATGTCAAGGAAAGCAGGATACCAAGGGAAGCCAGGATAGCTAAACTGAGCTGAGTCAGGCAACATAAGGGAATAGTTTGCCTAAAACTCTTCTGCTTGGGGGGAAAATAAAACAAAAACTTTTCCTCTAATATATTTACCAGTGGACAGTGACTTGACACCTCTGCTCCCATCCCTGGAGTAATTACTCGTTATATCTTTTCCCTCATTTTGTGAAGACACAGTCCAAAGTTGGATGATGTGTGTTATTGGCTCACAACACAATGCATATGTCTACATCCAAGCTTCCAGGGCCCTGCATGACTAATTCTCTGCTTCTCTTGGCTTCAGATAGACACACCTCTTTCATTTTGTAATTATTATTACCTACCGTCAAAGAAAGGGTGTTGAAGGCTTAGTAGTGACAAATGTTCTGTACATCAAGTTTTGGACTGAGATATTGAAATACTGTATTAATACTACTCTAGGGATTCCTAAAAGTCTTAAATAAGATGCTAAAATAGATTTTTTTTCTGTATGAGAAATTCTAATTTTGTTTGCCACAATTTCTATGACTCCAGAACACTTTAAAAATGTGTATTTATGTGGGTCAGGCATAATAGGAATGCATTCTCCTGAAGACCAATATATAAACTAGTTCATGCATCCACTGCAGTCTTAGACACCATATATTAGTATCAATATATTGTAGAGTATCATCTGGATGGTTTTTGCTCAGGAAAGCTATGACATTTAGTTTTTTTATTTAATAGTAAAGGAAGATAAATTGCTAAACTGACAAAATTCAAATTTAAAGATATATAAATATTTTTATTTTTGTGTAAGATGTAGGAGTCTTTTTTAATGAATAGACTTGCAAGAAAAATGTAAACTAAAATTACAATCATGGAAATCCATGATTAGACTAGACATATAGTGATAACTTCTAATTAATAAAACAAACATTTAATAAGGGTGTTCTCTGTACTTTTGTAAGATGCTTCCCAAGGTCACAGAGAAAGTTATAGGTGCAGTACCTGCCGCTGATTTGCTTTATGAGCTAAAAGATGACATCAACAAATGGAAATGAGAAGACAGAGCACACATCAGAGATAAATATATGACTATGCCTCCCTAATCCTTTTGTTAAAAAGATATATATATATATATATATATATGCATATATACATATACTCTCTGCTTGACTTATTTCATATGTATGTATATATACATACATATATATAATATGACTATGTCATAGATGGATGTATGCTAAGAGATATTGGGATGGCTTTAAAACACTGAGATTCCTCTAATACAAATTCAAGGAACAATTAAGTTTTCAATTCACCTAAGACTTCCATAACCACAATGAGAACTTTTTCTTTTTTTAAATTGAAGAATAATTAACATGCAATGTTCTGTTAGTCTCAAGTATACAATATAATGATTCAATAATTCTATACAGTACTCAGTTCTTCTCCAGATTAGTGTACTCTTTTTATTTTATCTCAAGGGTTTTTTTTTATTTATTTTTTATTTTCAGCATAACAATATTCATTATTTTTGCACCACACCCAGTGCTCCATGCAATCCGTGCCCTCTATAATACCCACCACCTGGTACCCCGACCTCCCACCCCCCGCCCCTTCAAAACCCTCAGATTGTTTTTCAGAGTCCATAGTCTCTCATGGTTCACCTCCCCTTCCAATTTCCCCCAACTCCCTTCTCCTCTCTATCTCCCCATGTCCTCCATGCTATTTGTTATGCTCCACAAATAAGTGAAACCATATGATAATTGACTCTCTCTGCTTGACTTATTTCACTCAGCATAATCTCTTCCAGTCCCCAAAGATACAGATGTAGTGAAAAGAAGGGCCATCTGTACCCCAATGTTTATAGCAGCAATGGCCATGGTTGCCAAACTGTGGAAAGAACCAAGATGCCCTTCAACAGACGAATGGATAAGGAAGATGTGGGCCATATACACTATGGAGTATTATGCCTCATCAGAAAGGACGAATACCCAACTTTTGTAGCAAGATTAGTGTACTCTTAATACTCTATTTCAGCCATATCCTATCCACCTCCCTTCTGGCAACTATCAGTTTGTTCTCTGTATTCAAGAGTCTGTTGTTTTGTGGGGGGTTTTTTTTCTAATTTTTGTTTCTTCACTGTTTTATTTCTTAAATTCCACAGATGAATGAAATCATGTGGTATTTGGCTTTCTTAGACTGACTTATTTTACTTAGCATTATACTCTCTTGGTCCATCCATGTTGCCGCAAATGGCAAGATCTCATTCCTTTTTATGTTTGAGTAATATATTCTGTTGTGTGTGTGTATATATATCTTTATCCATTCATCCATCGATGGATACTTTTGTTTCATTCATATCTTGGTATTGTAAATAACCATGCTGAGAGTACTTTTTAATGGATGAAGAGGAGAAAAAGCCTTTTAATAATTGTTATTACTTTGTGTATAAATTATATATAAATTAAGTCTCAGTTGGCAATTCAAATCTTTCTGTGATCTGCTCAGTGGAAATTATTTCCTTTCCTTTCCTTCCCTGTATTCCCTGAACTTTGCTTTTACCTCTATTTTCTCATTCAAGTTTGCATGTGATGATGATGATGAAAATGATGATGAAGTTTTAGTGATTCAAGTACCAAAGTTGAGACAGATTAGCTAATTCAAGTTCATGTAGTTTATAAATAAAAATCACTAAGATTTAATCTTGAGCAGTCTGTCTCTGGAATCCATATATATATTTCAATGAAGTACAGTTGACACGCAATGTTACATTAGTCTCAGGTGCACAACAATGACTCAACAGCTCTATATATTATGCTGTGCTCATCACAAGTGTATCTAAGGGCTATCACCATATAGTGTTGTCATAATTCCATTGATTATATTCCCTGTGCTGTAACTTTCATCCCCATGACATTCATTCCATAACTGGAAGCCTATACCTCCCACTCTCCTTCACTCTTTTTGTCCATTCCCCTACCCACTTTCCTCTGGCAACTCCTCAGTTTAGTCTCTGTATTTTTCAGTTTATTTATGCTATGTGTGTGTGTGTGTGTGTGTGTGTGTGTGTGTGTTTGTGTGTGTGTGTGTGTTTAGATTCCATATATAAGTGAAAACCATATGGCATTTGTCATTCTCTGTATGACTTAGAGTCCATAGTTCTAATCCCTACCCCATGAATACATTATATGGGTTTTTCCCTCTTGTGATTCATCCATTTTGGGAGGTTAAGACATTCATCTTATTTAGTAACATAACTTCCCTTATATGTAAGACCATGATGACCACACAATAAATAAGATTAACAGGAAGTATACCAAAATGTTCAGTAGAGTTGTTATACAGTGTGATTATAAGTAATTTCATCATTTTACAACTTTAACATTGTCCTAATATTCTATAACGAGTAGAAGTCAGCATTGGGGATAGTTAAAAAGTGGACACTCTGCTCAAACACACCTGTTTTCCAGTTATCTATCCCTAATTTTGTGACTATAACAAGTTTTTCATGGCTTCAGTTCTAATCCATAAAATGGAAATATAATTGCCTATATGTTTACATAACACCACAGAGATTATTGCAATGTCATTAACAAAATTTATCTGGTATTTGTACTAAGCCTTGAATCATAAATATTGCAGAAATGTGGGTTAGGAGAGTATAAAAGATGATGAGAATTAGGTATAAAATTTAATAAATAATGCATGAATTTTGTAAATAAGCAAAAGAACATCATTTTTCGTATGTCTTTGTACTGGATAAAACAGCAAATTTAGGTCTGAGATAATAGAAAATATTTTCAAGTCAAAATATTCTTTGCTATCACTATAGAAATTTCAGTATATTTATCTTGTATCAAAAAGTTATTTCTTTCTAAAAGTTTCACTAGGGTTACACAACAAACCCAGAGAGGTATGGAATTACTTGACTTTTCTCTATGCAATTCCAAATCAAATCAGATTATCTGGGGGTGCCTGGGTGGCTCAGTGTGTTGCTGCCTTCGGCTCAGGTCATGATCGCAGGGTTCTGGGATCGAGCCCCGCAGGGGCTCTCTGCTCAGCCGGGAGCCTGCTTCCTTCTCTCTCTCTCTGCCTGCCTCTCTGCCTGCTTGTGATCTCTCTCTGTCAAATAAATAAATAAAATCTTTTTTAAAAAATCAGATTATCTGAAGAATGAGCTTCTGTGATCAGTTTGGAGATCTTAAACTGGACTGTCCCTTACACTAAGCATAGGAGATAGTTTTTCATATTTAACACCATTGTCCCAGTATGTTCTCAACAAATTTATAGGCAATGCCTAAATAATGGAATCATATAGCATAAAGGAGTGGGAATTGCAAGATCTATCTTTGATCCAAGGCTTTGTCACTTGCTGATTACTTAGCTTTGGGCAAGTAATGTAATATCTTAGAATGTAGGCATATTTATTTATAAAATTTAAAAGGTAATTTTCTTGGACCATATTGAGAAGATACATTAAATAACCTTCAAAAATTATAAATAATAATCATTATAAAACCATTTCTAAGGCAGAATGACAGTGGTCTTAATATCATGGAATCACAGTGTTTCTTGTATTGAAAGAAACCTTGAAAGTCCTTAAGTTCAACCATACCTTTGGTGCTTGATTATCTAAGTAAAGATGTGATGGATATAAAATACTTCATTTATTTTACACAGAAGAGATCATTAACTCTGTCCCCAATATGTCTTAGAACATTTTCTTTGAGTTATAGAGGAGTGTTATTTTCTTTTCTTTACTCCACTCTTTTAATCCTCACACAACTCCATTAAATGGATATTATTCCTCTCATAGATGAGGAAATCTAAAAAATAATTGTGATGTACGTTGCCAAGGATTCACAGCTAGTAAGTTGTAGAGCCTGGACTTGATCCCAGACAGCCAGGGTGCAGTCAATCTCCAGAATTTTACATAATCATAACAAACACAGCATATTATTTGTTCCCAGGTAATGCAGAATGTAGGAATCTCTTCTGCTCCCTGCATGGATAGATGTAAGAAGCATGCTTTTAGGGGCGCCTGGGTGGCTCAGTGGGTTAAAGCCTCTGCCTTAGGCTCAGGTCATGATCCCAAGGTCCTGGGATCGAGCCCCACATCAGGCTCTCTGCTCAGCAGGGAGCCTGCTTCCTCCTCTCTCTCTGCCTGCTTTCTCTGCCTACTTGTGATCATCCTTTTAAATGCCATAATAGTCTAGAGTCTAGATAAGCACAGTCTAATATTACTTTCTGAGATGAAGGAAATGTTCTATACCTGTACTGTCCAATATAGTAGCTAGTGGCCACATTTGACTTTGGAGCACTTGATATGTGCTAGTGGATCGAAGGACCAACTATTTAATTTTAATAATTTAAATTAAATAGCTACATGTGGCTAGCAGCCACATAGTGAGCCCTTATTGAACAATATAATTTTAGGTCAATTCTCTCATGGTTTTTTTTTTCCTTTGGCGTATCTGAAAACCTGCATTTCTGTGTGTGACGCTCTCCCTAGTTGGAGCCAGGGAAGACAAAGCAGTGGCAGAAATTTAGAACAGTACAATTAATTCCTGTATTCCTTCATTTGTAACCTCCAAGGTTAACTCCCTCTGTGCGTGTGTGTGTGTGTGTGTGTGTGTGTGATTATTTCTCTGAACCATTTGAGAGAACACCACAGGCATGATCCTCCTTTCCTTTACAGAATACTTAGATGTATATTCCCTAAAAATAAAGACATTATCTTATATAAACCAGAAAATTAACATTTATTAGTCATGCTATTATCTAATCTACAGACCTTATTCAGCTTTCAGCACTTGTCCCAATAATGTCTTTTATATCCAAGCAAATACCATCTTACTCTTTGCGCTTAATTTTCATGTCTCTTTAGTCTCCTTTATTCTGAAAGAGTTCTTCAGTCTTGATTTGCATTAAATGACATAGGCCAGTTTTCAGGCTTTCTCTCAATTTAGTTTTGTCCAATTCTTCCTTATGATTAAATTTATTTTGACAGTAAAGTGATGGTAGGAAGAACAGAGTGATATGTGTCTTTGTGGTGCATCATATCAAGAAGTACACAATGGCCCTTTGTCCCATGAAGGTGATGTTAACTTTGATCACTTTGTTAAGATTCTGTCTATCAGGAAGGTGTTTGCTAGTTAAGATCATGGTCCTTTATTTATTTTGATGCTCAATTATCTGCAGTTGGAGAGAGAAAGCCTTCACAAGCTGGCCCCTATATCTTTTTGACATGACTCCAATATTATTTGAGTATATCCCTTATTTCTGACACAAGAAGAATTTTAGATTCTTTTTTTTTTCTTCACTTTCCACAACTACCCTTGGAATCCGTAATTTTCCCAAAATGCCTAGATTTCTTTTTGTCCTTTTAGATTTCTCTTCGAAAGAGAGGTATTTTGAAATCAAGATCCTAGGGCCAATTTTGCTTCTTGTTGCTACTGGATGTGATTGTTTTTAGGCCTTTTTGGAAGATAGAACAAGGAAGTATACATATTTGTAGTGTATATATGGTACAGACACCCAAATCTCTGTATATTTTATATTAATTATATACCTATATATTTCTGTATCTTAAAAAGCCATAAGTTCAAACCAATATCTCTGATTTCAACCAATACCATGGAATTACATGCTCTCTTCCCCTTTTCTCGTATTTTAACCCTTCTCTGACAGTGTAAAACTAACCTGCTGTTGACACTGTATTTAATTGTTCATTTTTAGAACACAGAGAAAATAGTCTAAAATTATTAACCCACGAATATGAGGAAAGATGTCTACTACATAGAGTTCAATATTTGTTTAGAATTCTCTGTGTCTTCAGATTGAGGATATTTGGTCCAAATAGTTTTAAAATTACCTGAAATCTCCCTTCTGCCCCATAGCCAGTGTGGCTGTTACTCATTGGAAATATAACTCGTATTTTTCTAAGTTTTACTTTTTTCTTTTTTCTTTTTCTTTTTTTTACCACTTGTCGTGTCTATTTTTTTTTTTTTAAGTAAGTGAAACATTACAGATTTCTCAAAATCCAAACTCTTCCAGAAATTACACTCAGGGGTGCCTGGGTGGTGGCTCAGTTGGTTGAGCGTCTGCCTTCAGCTCTGGTCATGATCCTGGGTCCTGGGATCAAGCCTCGCATTGGGCTCCCTGTGCCGTGGGAAACCTTTTTGTCCCTCCTCTCTCTGCTTGTGTTCTCTCTCTTGTCTGTCATTCTCTCTCTCAAATAAAAATAAAAAGAAGAAAAAAAAATCTTGAAAAGAAAAAAGAAAGAAAGAAAGAAAAGAAATTACACTCAGAAGTGCTATTCCTCCTACCCTTCTTCGTAAAAGTTTAGAGGAGGTTATAAATAAGATTATAAATGTTCAGATTTTGCACACTCCTGGCACCTATTTAGGTTCCCAAAAGTCTGATCTAACTACTCCTTTTTTTTTTTTTTATAAACTTATAGTGTGTTATTTGTTTCAAAGGTACAGGTCTGTGATACATCAGTATTACACAATTCACAGCACTCACCATAGCACACACCCTCCTCATGTCCATCCCCAGCCACCCCATCCCTCCCACCCTCCTCCTCTCCAGCAGCCCTCAGTTTGTTTCCTAAGATTAAGTCTCTTACGGTTTGTCTCCCTCTCTGGTTTCACCTTGTTTCTTTTTCCTCCCTTTCCCTATGATCCTCTGCCCTGCCTCTCAAATTCCTCGTATCAGTGAGATCATATGATAATTATCTTTCTCTGATTGACTTATTTCAATTAGCATAATACCCTAAAGTTCCATCCAGGTTCTTGCAAATAACAAGATTTCGGGGGTTTTTGATGGTTGCATAACGTTCCATTGTATAATTACATAATGTTCATCTGTTGATGGACATCTAGGTTCTTTCCATAGTTTGGCTATTGTGGACGTTGCTGCTATAAACATTTGGGTGCACGTGCCCCTTCAGATCACTACTTGTGTATCTTTAGGGTAAATACCCAGTAGTGTGATTGTTGGGTCATAGGGTAGCTCTATTTCCAACTTTTTGAGGAACCTCCATACTGTTTTCCAGAGTGGCTTCACCTAGCTACCCATTTAATATTGCTTTACCTATGTTCGTGCTTTATACCTTTTCCTCTCCTATATGAAAACCAAATTGGAATGTGAATAAAATGCTTCTCAAGCTTGGGTATTTGAAACCTTACTAGTAATGGATTATTTGCATCCCTGTCACAATTGATCACAAAATGCTATTGTGTTTAATTTCCTAATTAAGAATTACTGGACTGTTTTATTTCTTAAAAGGCAGAATGTGGTTACTGTCTATGGGATAAGCATAATGTTATTGCAGGAGTGATGTGCAAAACATAATCAGAGTTAGACCTTATCAGTGGTGCCTTAAATGTGAAGAAAAAGCTGTAATTCTGTATGAAAGTTATAATTGTTAGTTGGAGTGAAACAAGTAAAGAGTCCTGAGGCATGTCTGAAGAAATAAGCAGATTACATGCTTACCTAATTATGAGTGATAAGGCTCCAGATTAGGTCATGCTCCACAAAAGGAAGGGGAGGAAGAAGCATTGTGTCATTATAATCACTTTTATTTTAATGCATTTATTTTAAGAAAAAGCTTTGGTTCTGAAAGTATTACTGCATTTTTCTCCTGAATTCTGTGCATACTTTAAACTAGTCATTCTATTATGTATACTTTGCTAATAGTATTTGATAAATATTTCAGAGAACAAATTTCTTCTCACGGTTAAATATTTGCAGTAAAAATTCTGGATCAAATCTGAGGCATTTCTTCCATTGGGAGGAATATATATATTTATTTCCTTTTATGATCACATAAAAGTTACTACATTTCACAAAAAAAATTAAAACACATTTAATTTTACTGTGATTTTATAACTAAGCAGTAGAAGAAACAAGGAAAACTGTATTTATAGAGAACTCATGAATGACAAAAACTACTATGCATCTTAAACATCTATAGGAAGTAAATACAGAGGATATATCAAGACCAAAATTGTAATAACCGTGTAGGTATTGGCAACATGACAGTCTCCCTATGATGGATACTTTTAAACATACTTTCTACATTCTTGATAGTATATCAAATGTCCACAATAGCCAAACTATGGAAAGACCTAGATGTCCATCAACAGATGAACATTATGCAATTATACAATGGATCAGTACACAGCTATTCTTTGATAGTATATCAAAACACATTTTCTTGTCCATATCTTAATAGCAGTGGAAACTTAGGGTTGTTAAATCAAACTACCAGTTGTACAAACTTAAAATGTTAGTTATACTATGTTTTTAGTAAATGTCATATCTCAATTTTGAAGGGAAAATTTAGCATGCTATCCTGTAGCACAGATATATTAAAGCCTTTTTATATATGAATAAGCATTTTCTAACATATCTCCAGTTTCACTACAAATTTTTCAAAGTGATACACAGCTGTGTCCTGCTTATTTAACACCCAATTTCCATATTTGTGGATCTCATCTTCCAAATGAGGTATGCACTGCCGTTCCTCAGACCCAAACTCTTCTCCATGCCATGACTGTGGTTTCCAAGGCCCCTCATTTCCCTGCACCTCCAACCCTCCTAAAGATTTCTTTCTTTTCCGACCTCTCATGCTTCTTTATATGTTTACCTCATAAATAACTTTATGTAAGTCATTTCTATGAGAAGTTGGGGTTCAATGTTCTAAGCAATTTAGCTGTAAATTTTAAGACTATCGTGAATCATAATTTTTAATTTTTTTTTATTTCCCATGATTGTAATATGTCCCATTCTTTAAATGTGACCAAGGGATCATACGTAAATTTTCCTGGTCCTTTGGAAATACCTTGCCAAATATCTAGAGTAGGTTTCTAACTAGCTAATGTTTTTCCCCTTCCTTTTCAGTCTGAATTAAGTATTGAAGAGAAATTATCCTAATAACTTTCTTTTCCTTTTCGAGATGAAACTGTTATCATGGCAAAGAAAAACAATTAACTTTTCTACTTCCATTGCAATAAGGTTTTCAATAGGTATCAGGAAACTCATCAGGCCCCTATTAGTACCAAAGCTTGCTTTTTCTCACACCTGATTCTATAATTATCATTAGGAATAAAGCACACACAGCCTCCAGCCAGGCATCCAAGCTGCTTCTGTCTGCATTTTTGTTAATTTCTCCCAATGGTCCTCTGTATGCTTCTAATAAAAAATATATAGATTCCTTGATACCATATTTTTCATTATTTCTCTCCACTTTTCCCTACTGGGATTTGAAAGTGCACTTGATCTCAGAGTAAGTAATACTAATTGACACAATTTTTAAAAAATCTGCTATTATAAGATGGGCAAAAGTATAGCTTTGAAAGATGTAATTTTCAAACAGCGATAAAAGAGTTTTGGACATTTTCTCTTGGCTGATCTCATTAGTAACTACTGTAAGAGTCATTTGACACTCCTTTAAAGTGTAAATATTTGACTCATGCTCAACTAGAAATAATTTATATAAGATGCAACATATGATGGCTTATCTTTGGGTATAACTCATTACCCCTGCATTTAATCATTTCTAAAAGATGGTACAATTAAAGAATATAGATGCTTTTATTTTTATGTCTATGATTATTTTGCCCTTGGATTAATTAAATAATAATCCATTACTCAATGCAGCTTAAAAAAATAAAGGTCAAAGAAAAATAATGACCTTAGAAAAGTTTGTGACTTCATTTAAAAAAAAAAAAGAGGAAAAAAGAAACATAAGAAAAAAATTCAAAATTTGGGAAATAAAAAAGATACAACAAATAGGGCATCTCAGGAAATCTGAGAATGTCATAACCCTGGTCATGCTATTCTAAAAAGTACAGTAAATTTTACCACTTTCTGAATCATAAATATAATCACATTGGGGTTATCTAACAGGGATTATCCTAATCTAGTTCATACGTCCATTTTGAGAACAAAAAATAGAAAAGCTTGTGTATTCACAATTTTTCCTGTGATTGTCTGGAAATACAGTGAATAGTTTTAATCCAAAATTTCCTGTATAAGAAGAGAATAAATTAGAAATAATGCTGATGCAGCTGAAGATCAGATAGTACTAGAAATAACAAGGAACCTAATATAAAACCAAAACTTAAAGATGTTAGAAACCTAGAGCACAAGGTAATATTAAGTCCATATTTCAGGAAGGATAATAAAGCAAAATGTTATCAGTTGGAGTCTACAAAAAATCTGGTGTTAGTTTACCTTATAGTTACAACTGATCACTCCAGGATGTGAACATTGTAGCTGGAATGTGACACTGCCTTCTATGCCCACAAAAGGGGCCAACAACACAGTAACCAGGTGGTACCATAGCCTACCTATACCTAATTCTGTTCTATTCTAAATATAACTTAAGTAAGCAGCTGCTAGTCACAGCATAGTTTTAAGGTGGAACTTAAGACTGTTAACTAAAAACAAACAAAAATAAATAAATAAAAATAAAAAGCATTGCAGAATATTACACACAATTTGTCTTATGTCTGAAATAATAATAAAGGAAAACAATAAATACAGAAAAAATTAATAATAGCAATTATTTGGGTGAAGATAGAATTTTTATTCAGTAATTGTACTTGAATAATTCTATAGTGTTTAAATATCAATTAGCAGTTATCACCTGATTATTTTTCAAAAGATCAACTCTACAGAAAAGTCAGCTGATATAATAAAGTCACAGAATTTATAGTCAAAACATGACAACTGTCTAGCCACATGATGTCATAGATGTCATGTATTTATTCTGAGCCTCAGTGTTCTTATCTGTAAAATACAATCAGTAACAAAATTACTTAGCTAAAAGTTTGCAATGTATGAGAAAGTACTTTATAAGCTGCAAATAGGAAGACACATTGGTAGTTATATGTGTACAATATTTATATTGAAACATAATGAACATACAATGTTATTAGTTTCAGGTGTACAACATACTGATTCAACTCTTCTGTATATTACTCAGTGCTCATAAAGATAAGTTTATTTTAATCCCCTTTGTTCTCTGTAGTTAAGGTTTCTTTTTTTGTTTTGCTTCTTCATTTTCTTTTTTAGATTCTACATCTATGGAAAATCATATGGTATTTGTCTTTCTCTTATTTTACTTAGCATAGTGAACTCTAGGTTCATCCATGTGGTTACAAATGGTAAGATCTCGTGTTTTTTATGGCTGAGTAATATTCCGTGTGTGTGTGTGTGTGTGTGTGTGTGTGTGTGTGTGTGTGTGTGTCTATCCTCTTTATCCATTTTTCTATCAATGGACAGTTGGGTTGCTTCCATATTTTGGCTATTGAAAATAATGCTGCAATAAATATACCAGTGCTTAGATCTTTTTCAATTAGTGTTTTTGTTTTCTTTGAGTAAATACCTGATAGTGGAATTACTGATTAAATGGTATTTCTATTTTTAATTTTTGGAGGCACCTCCATATTTTTCTGTAAATATAGTTGTATCGATTTATATTCCCACCAACGGTGTACAAGGGCGGTTTTGTCTCTACATCCTCGCCCACACTTGTTATTTGTCTTTTTGATTCTCATCATTCTGACAGGTGTATGGTGATATTTCATTGTGGTTTTGATTTGCATTTTCTTGAGATTAGTGAGGAGCATCTTTTTTTCTCATGGTCTGTTGGCCTTGAATAGGTCTTCTTTGGCAAAATGTCTATTCAAGTCTTCTTCCCATTTTCATCAGATTATTTTCATTTTTGGTGTTTGATTGTATAAGTTCTTTATATTTCAGATATTAGACCCTTACCAGATATGTCATTTGCAAATGACTTCTCCCATTCAGTAGGTTCCCTTTTCATTTTATTGATGACCTCCTTCACCGTGCAAAAGCTTTCTATTTTTGCTTCTATTTCCTCTGAGGAGACATAGGTAGGAAAATGTTGCTAAGGCTAATGACAGAGAAATTACTGCCTACATTTTCTTCTAGAAATTCTACGGTTTAATGTTTCACATTTAACTCTTTAATCCATTTCGAGTTTATTTTTTGTGTATGGTGTAAGAAAGCTGTGTAGTTTCATTCTTTTGCACATAGCTATCCAGTTTTTCCATCACCACTTATTGAAGAAATTATCCTTTCTTCATTGTATATTCTTGCCTACTTTGTCATAAATTAGTTGATCATATAAGCATGAGTTTTATTTCTGGACCCTTCTGTCCTATTGATCTATGTGTCTATTTTTGTTCTAGGACCATAACATTTTTATTACTCCAGCTTTGTATTATCTTGAAATCTGACATTGTCTTTTACCTCTAGCTTTATTCTTCTTTCTCAAGATTGCTTTGGTATTGAGGTCTTTTGTGGTTCCATACAAATTTTTGGATTATCTGTTCTAGTTCTGTGAAAAATGCTGCTGGCATCTTGATAGAGATTACATTTGAATTTGTAGATTGCTTTGGGTAATACTGACACTTTAATGATGTTAATTTTTCCAATCTATGAGCATGGAATATCTTTCTATTTTTTGTGCCATCTTTAATTTTTTCATCAATGTTGTATAGTTTTCTTTGGTTGTGTTTATTCCTAGGTTTTGTGTGTGTGTGTGTGTGTGTGTGTGTGTGTATAATTGTAAATGGGATTGTTTTCTTAATTTCTCTTTCTACCACATCATTACTAGTATATATAAATGAAGCAGACTTCTGTATATTAATTTTATGCCCTGCAAATTTACTGAATTCATTTATCAGTTCTGGTAGTTTTTGATATAGTCTTTAGGATTTTCTATATTCAGTATCATGTTATCTGTAAATAGTAACAGGTTTATTTCTTCTTTACCAATTTGGCTGCCTTTTATTCCTTTTCTTATCTGATTGTTGTGGCTACAATTCCAGTACTTTGTTGAATAAAAGTGGTAAGAGTGGACATCCTTGTCTTATTCGTGATCTTAGAGGAAGTGCTCTCAGTTTTTTACCATTGAGTATGATGTTAGCTGTGACTTTTTTATATATGGCCTTTATTGTGTTGAAGTATATTCCCTCTAGCCCTACTTTGTTGAGAATTGTTATCATGAGTGGATATTGTATCTTGTCAAATGCCTTTTCTGCATCTATTGAGATGATCATATTTTTTTTAATCCTTTCTCTCGTTAATGTGATATATCACACTGATTGATTTGCAAATATTGAACCACCCTCATATCCCTGAAATAAATCCTACTTGATCATAGCGAATGAATCTTTTATTGTATTGTTGGATTCAGTTCGCTAATATTTGTTGTGGATTTTTGCATCTATGTTCATCAGAGATATTAGCATGCAGTTATCTTTCTTTCTTTCTTTTTTTCTTTTTTCTTTGTAGTATCTGTCTGGTATTAGTATTAGGGTAATGCTGGCCTCATAGGATAAATGTGGAAGTTTTCTTTTTCTATTTTTTTTGTAATCTGTTAAAAAGAATAGTTATTAATTTTTCTCTAAACGTTTGGTAGAATTCATTTGTAAAGCCCTCAGTCTATTGTTTGTTGTGAGTTTTTTGATTACTGATTCAATTTCATACCTAGTTATCAGTCTGTTCAAATTTTCTATTTTTTCCTGATTCAGTTTTAGGTTATAAAATTTATAGCCTAAAGTTCAAATTTATCCATTTCTTCTAGGTTGTCCAATTTGTTGACATATAGTTTTCCATAATATTCTTATAATCCTTTATTTTTCTGTAGTGTCAGGTGTTATTTCTCTTCATTTGTTTCTGATTATGAATTTTCTCTTTTTCTTATTAAGTCTTGCTAAAGTTTTATCAATTTTTTTTAATCTTTTCAAAGAACCAATTCCTGGTTTCCTTAATATATTCCTGTTTTTTTTTGTTTGTTTGTTTGCTTGGTTTTTTTGTGTTTTTTTTTCTCTATTATTTATTTCCTTTATTAGTTTTGGCCTTTGTTTCTATTTTTCTAGTTCTTATAGGTGTAAGGTTAGGTTGTCTGAGATTTTTCTTGTTTCCTAAGGTATGCCTGTATTGCTATAAACTTCCTGCTTATAACAGTTTTTGCAGCATCCCCAAGATTTTGAAACATGTATTTTCATTTTCATTTGTCTTCATAAATGTTTAAATTTCCTGTTTTAGTTGACTCATTCATTGTGTAGCAGTAGGTTGTTTAGCCTCCATGTTTTTGTGTTCTTTTCAGATATTTTACTTGTAATTGATTTCTAGTTTTGTACCATTGTGGTCACAAAGGTTGCTTGATAGGATTTTAATTTTAAGTTTATTGAGATTTAATTTGTGGCTTGTTCTAATTTGTGATCTATTCTGAAGAATGCTCCATGTGCACTTGAAAAGAATGTGTATTCTGTTTTGAAGAGCAATGCACTGCTAGGTCCACCAGCTCTACTGTGTTGTTCAAAGCCACTGTTTCCTTGTTGAATTTTTTTTAGGTCTGGATGATCTATACATTGACGTAAGTGGGTGTTAAAATCCCTTACTATTACCATATTACTGTCAATTTCTCCCTTTATGTACATTAATAATTGTCTTATCAAAATGTTGGGTGCATAGATAATCTATAATTTTTACATATTTATAATTTGAAACATTTAAAATATTTATATAGATATACTTGTGTTAGATTATTCATTATTATGTAATGCCCTTTTGGTTCTTGCTATAGTCTTTGTTTCAAAGTCTATTTTGTTTGGTATAAATATTGCTAGTTATTCTATATAGCTAGAGGTTGGATGGTGGTCAAAGCTTAAAGATAGTTAAATGATATCACCCAAATTTGACCTTTTGAACACAATTCATTTCTTCAAAACCTCCAAGTAAAGATAAAACCAGGGCA
Source organism: Neogale vison (assembly GCF_020171115.1). Lineage (NCBI taxonomy): Eukaryota > Metazoa > Chordata > Mammalia > Carnivora > Mustelidae > Neogale > Neogale vison. The sequence continues at coordinate 39,844,657 of NC_058102.1, read as the reverse complement.
TAAATTAGAGAGTGAGGCAGATTGAAGCTCGGATCCTATTTGTATCACTTTCATAATCCTGTGCATATTATCTTCTTTGAACCTCATTTTTCTCATCTGTTAAATGAGAGTAAAAATAATAACTATCTCATGAGGTTGCCTGTAGAAGAAAAATATTTTAATACTTGAGACTGAATAGATGCTCATTAAATGGTCAAGAAAACAAGTATGCAGAGACCTTGCTTCTGCCTCTTAAAAACTGAGAACTTTAATCCTCCTGTTTAGAATTAAGATTGATGACTTAAAAAGGAGTGAATAAATATGTGGGTATGATATAGATTTGTTTATTTTTCTCTTAGAAGTTATCGTAACAAGTTTCTTTTGAGAATTTTTATAGACTTTCTGTAGCTTTCCTACTAACTTCATTTGTGCTGTGCCTCTTGCTGGCAACTACTTTTTGTCAATAAAGATAGGCTGGTTTACTTGATATTGTTTCTGTGGGAGAGAGAGGTCCTTTGGGTGCGAAGTGTAGCATGTGGAAGATTTTCCTAATCTAATGAATTAGAGATCTGAGCAGCCGGAAGTAGTGTTGTTAAAAACAGAGTCTATTTTGTTCTGTACACCACTCCCATCTTAGTACAAGAACCACTTGAAGATGACTTTTTTTGTTGTTGTTGTTGTTGTTGCTAAAAATTTTATTTATTTGACAGATAGAGAGAGAGAGATCATAAGTAGGCAGAGAGGCAGGCAGAGAATGAGAGTGAAGCAGGCTCCCCACCAAGCAGACAGCCCGATGCAGGGCTCGATTCCAGGACCCTGAGATCATGACCTGAGCCGAAGGCAGAGGCTTTAACCCACTGAGCCACCCAGATGCCTCTGAAGACGACTTTCACAGATATTATCATGTCTGAGTATGTTCATGGTTGAGTCTTACAGTGTGTTTGGACAGCCTCTTTCCCTCACTACAAGGTCCGCTGTCTTTTTATCCCTAGTGGTAGTTAGATTTATGAAATCTACTCTTGTCTGTGAAATTACAAAGCTAAATTTGTTTCCTCCTTTAAATCTGACATATGTAAAATATGGATATCCAAATGTAGATTTGGGTTTGGTTTCATCTTACCTTTTTTTTTTTTTTTTTTAAGTTTTCTTACCATAATGGCTTCTGTAGTGAGACAGTTAAGTGTAGCTTGTACTAGCCTGATAGTGGCAACTGTGAGAATATATGCTTGCTGCCTTTATGTGTTTTGTACCCTAGTTTCCTCATACATATTAGGAGATAAGTCAGTATTTTTCACTTGTCTCACAGGATTCATTAAATGTCAATTATTTTTGTTTTAAAATATCTACAGAGTATTTGTGTCTCCAAAATTATCTAATCTTGCAAAAACTGGTTTTGAAAGGATCCCTGTGGTCATGAGATTTATAGTTAAGCTGTCAGTTTAAAATATTGTGCTTTCAATTTTATTTAAAAAGCAAAATCCACTTCCAAGTTTAGTTTGTTATGTGAAATTTTAAAAATCTGTGTAAATAGTAACATCACAAAAACATCATAGAAATCTCATTTTGTTCAGTTTTATAGCCATCATTTATTTTAACTACCCTTGTAACTTTCTTTTCAGCAGCCTGTTAGGGAACATCGGAGTTGGCTCTAGAAGAGTTCTCATATCAATTCTTACAAATAAAAATCAAAAATTACATAAAAGTATACAAACATTTTATTCACTTGGCTAAAAGGCAGTTCATTCAATTCAGCCGAACTGGTTCTTTTATTACAATAAGTGTTCATTTTACTTCATCACTTCTGTTAAATTGTTAAAAGCCTTTTTTAGATTTTTTTTAAAAGATTCTATTTATTTGAGAGAGAGAGAGAGAGTGCACAGGGGCAGGGACAAACAGATTGCACACTGAGCATGGAGCCTAATGCACAGCTCGGTCCCATGACCCTGAGATCATGAACTAAGCCAAAATCAAGAGTCAGATGCTTAATCTATTGAGCCACTCAGGTGCCCTAATTGTTGTAGCCTTCTGAAACACAAAAACTCAAAAAGTCTTACTCATGTAAAAAAACAACAACGACAACAACAATAAAAAAAAACTACAACAACAGAAAATTTTAAAGTTCTATTTATATAAATCAAATTTTTGTCAAATTGAGGTGTCCAAAATTATAAAGGCTATAAGCCATCATTCTTAGTATCCTTGGAACTTGTTTAATTTTAAGGAAACTTTGTCTCTAAGCAATCAAGTAATATTTTTAAATTTTCTTTAAAAGGTTATGCCTATGGAAGAAATATCTAGGTCATAACTAATACACTCATCTCTCTTATATCATCTTGTATACTCGTATATTGGCATGTAATGTTTAGATGAATCTGTGTGACTAATATTTGAGCAATCTTGACCTAACCAGTATATCAACTTCTATGAGCCTGGTTATTCTCAAAAAATTTGTTGACTGAGGCATAGGGCCACTAAGGTATCCTAACTTGAAGAAGGAAGTCTAAAGAGGTAAAAAACAACAACACAACAACATCAACAAAAAACCATGCTATAACTTGCTAGATAAAAATTACATCATGTCATGTATTATCCAAAATACCTCAAGAAAACCATCCTTGAGTCTTCTAAGTCCTTTAGTTTAATAAAAATAAAAAAAATGATTTAAATATCTTGTTTCTTGAGGTAACATTTCTTTCAAACCTAAACTACTTGTCAAGTTCAGATCATGGGTTAGAGCATTAGTATTTTTCTAATACAATAAAATCTATCCCATTTGAAAGAGTAGAGAAATGGGAGTAGCTAAATGTCCTCAACATGTGTGTGTTGGAACCCCTTGGAGACTATCCATTTTAAGAATAGTTTAATACTTTCTGAATACTTATCATAACCTTCTATACAAGTATTAACAAGAGATCTAGAGGGTACATTTTCTTTATACATCCTTTGGCTTTTTGAGAGAGAAAGATAAAGTGGAATCCCACATGATTTGGATATATTTTAAAATGCCTGGTTTGTGTATTTAGTTCTTCCTAGAAATGGGAAAGTCATTAGAAGAATTTGTGGATTATCTATATGTAAGAACTGCAGTTTATATGTCTTATTGGTCATGGTCTCCCTAATGAAAGAACATTTTTCAAATCTCTTTACTCAATAAAGATGTATTAAAATATACCATGTATAAAATATTTTGTTGATCCTCACAACAATTCTTTTGGGTGAGTAAAAGCAGTATTATTATGTTTCTTTTTGGTATTGTTGCTAATTTGACTTTCTGACCCAGAGTCAGTACCAATCCATTCCACTTGGGAAAGACCTAAGAGTCAGCTAAAGAAGCAGTAAGTGGATAAAACCATTGGTTTTATCTCACATCTAGAATTGAGATGGCCTGTCAGCCAGTCAAAACAGATTAATTGCCTTTGTGCTATCAAACTAGATGTTGAAGTGAAAAATCTAAAGGGCTAAATATACAGATAAAAATAAATATGAGCTGTTTATGGAAAAGATACACTGAAATTTACTATGGGGGAAAAAAAAGAGAGAGAGAGAGCCAAAACTCTTCCTGATGAAGATTGCTGTATACAAATATATGTCTTTAGCATCTAGTAGAAGCACAGGGAGGAGCTGCACGACCCTCAGATTCCCTGGATGTAAATAGTATCTGGAATTTAGAGATTCTTACAGGTCACATGAAAATGAAGTCTGAAAAGCCAAAGGACCATTCTCTGGCTAGTACTCCACAGAAATCACGCTTTGCCTAATAAGTTTAGATTTGAATGTGTTTATTTCCAGTGAAAGAAGAGGAAGAGTTTTAAAATAGTTAAAACTGAACCTCAGATAATTTAAAAATTTAAGTTCTAAGGATAGTATGTTCTGGGTTTAGATCATTTGGAATCTCTCTTTGAACAGAAGGACAGCCATGGGAGCAATTAGGCTTCTTGTGATGACATCAGAGATATCTTATCCCCTGAGTGGCATTGGTTACATTTCCCAAGAAGGTTAGTCTAAAGTCTGAGGTAGAGTCTCTGCTGGTAAGATTACGAGGGGTGAGTTTTGGATCTCTTAATTTATGGGCTCATTTATTCAATTAATAAATTTTTTAGTTCCTGCCATTAGGCAGTATGCAGCTACAACATAGATAGGGCTGAAGTTTTCTGCAAACTTAAATTTTATTACTTTAGTAAAAATAATATTACTCATGAGAAGGGAAGCTAAATAAAAACATAAAAGAACAGAAGTAGGACCCCCAAAAGAGGAAGCAAATACGTAAGAATGGAAGTTGAAGTGTGGGCTCAGGTTGGGCAAATAAAAATGTGAGATTTATTGTTCTTTATTTATGATGAGAATTAAGGTGGTTGGGGAGGAATAATATCTCCCATAACTCTTAAAACTAGCCTGCTTTTATGTATTGGTTGCCGTTAGTCATTTGCCAGTGAGAACTTTTTTTTTTTTTGCTTTGTTTTTAAGATTTGATTTATTTATTTGAGAGTATAAGCAAGGTGAGCATCAGAGGGAGAAGATGAAGGGAGCCTGATGCCAGTCTTAATCCCAGAACCTGGGATCATGACCTGAGCTGAAGGCAGATGCTTAACTGACTGAGCTATCCAGGCACACTGAGCTTTTAGTTTTATTTTTAAAAAAATTTTATTTAAATTCAATTTAGTTAACATATAGTGTATTATTAGTTTCAGGGGTAGAATTAAGTGATTCATCAAGTGCCCTCCTTAACGTCCATGACCTAATTATCCCATCCCTCACTGACCACCCCTCCAAGCAAAGAGAGCTTTTATTTTTTTTTTTAAGATTTTATTTATTTATTTATTTGACAGAGAGAGAGAGATCACAAGTAGGCAGAGAGGCAGGCAGAGAGAGAGGGGGAAGCAGGCTTCCTGCTGAGCAGAGAGCCCGATGTGGGGCTTGATCCCAGGACCTTGGGATCATGACCTGAACCGAAGGCAGAGGCTTTAACTCACTGAGCCACCCAGGCACCCTGCAAAGAGAGCTTTTAGATAGCAGTTAAGAGAATCTGTAAGTCAAAACAAAAAGAGACAATCCTTACTACACCAAATTGTTAGAGATAATACACATAAGAAATTTGCTCTATAGTCATTTAAAAGGGTGTGCTGTAGTCATCTTAGCTAGTTAGTTATATAGATAAAGGGCCATCTTGTATTTTGGTAGCCTCAAAAAATATTTCAAAGTATAAAGACTCCTGTCTTTATAGTATTTGCTCTGGATAAAATAAAGGTAGAATAAATAAGCAAGGCTTTGGTTATAAGATAGGAAAAAATTGTAAGGAGAATCAATTACTGAACTTCCCTATATTTAAGTCAGTTATTTTTAAGTCACTTCTTTTAGAGTGGTAAAGTTAGGGAAAATTTCAGTGCAGAAACAGGTTTGATTTGGAAATGTTTCCTTAGAGAACGTCCTGTTCATGCTTCTTTATCGGTGATGGTAGTTGAACCAGCATTATATTTAAGTTTGCTAGTAACTTGAAAACTATGATTTTGAACTTAAACTTTAAGGAATCAAGCTCAAATGATGACTTGAATGCTCATTATTATATAATTGGAAAATTAGACCTTGTCTTTCTAAGGTTTATTAAATCATGACATATATATCTTTAAAAACAGCTTTAAGTATAATTCTTACGAATTGGCTTTGCAGAGATTCCTTTTTTTTCTCTCTCTTTCTTTAAATAGAATATTCATAGGTAACATTAGGAGGTACGTTTAATTACTATTTTTTTCCTCATTAAGATGCCAAAATTTCATGTTCACTAAATAACACAAAATTTAAATTCTTTATTTATTAGTAGGTGTGAACAATAATTTTCTCTGACTCTAACCCAGTGCTGCAACTTGACATAAGCAAGCAAAAATGTCTTGATTCAAGGCTGTTGCATTAGGAGAAGCCAGAACTCAATCTGAGTTCTATCCCACTGAAACAATGTGCAACAGTTTTAAGCGGTCTGGTAGAGGGTTCTGTTTGCTAACTGGCTTTTCCTACAGAAGGAAACTTTCCCATATCCTCAAGACAGGAGATAATTTTAGGACTTGGACCAGGACAGCTAAGATAGGGGCACTATCTTCCTTGATAATATCATTTCAAAGGGATGTCTTCCAGGTTCTTGAGGAAGACAGTTGTGAGCTGTGAAACTGGTAAGAAGCTTTTACAAAGATTTACATCTCAAAGAAGCAGAGAAAGATTTTACAATTACAAGTTTTCTAAAATGTTCTATGAAAAGAGAGATCAAGGCCCTCCAGTTTAGTGAAGCTGAAGGAAGCCATCTTGAACAAAATATTATGTTACAATTTGTACTTCTTTTCCAGATTCTTTGACTGTAGACCTGAGTATACCTTATTTGGATATGGAAAAGGAGAGAAAAAAATAGTGATAATGGTTTTGGTACTTTTCTTTGCTCTCTGATACTATTTCTTGAGAGGCTGCCTTTGTGACCTTTAAATGTTAGAATTTGAGAAGAAATTAGATTTTATCTTAGTAATGAACAAAACTGAAATCATATCTTAAATTATTAAAATTGCACAGAAAAGAATTATCATTGAAATACAATTAGTAGTAGTATTTTTAGTATTCTCATTGAACATAGCCATCATGCTGCATAAAAAAAGAGATGTGGTTGTAATATAAAGAGAAACAAATTAAGATAAGTCATGCTAAACAATTACTTAAATAGAATAGCCATGTTCTTATATCAGCAGCTTCTTATTTTCAAACTGGAATTAAAGGGTGTTTATATGCCATCTTGTTAAGGACACAGCAACAATGATAAATTCTCTTATTCTTTCAGAATCTTTTAAACAAAGAGCCTTACTTTGGAATAATTTCGTAGTGCTCCAATGCTGAAACATTGTTTGGAACAAAATAACTCAGAAAAATATTGTAAGAAGTGCTACCTAGATACTTCTCTGGAAGTTAGAATGCTATTTAAGATAATTAAATATGTTTTTCCAGTTACTTGGGGAAGAGGAAATGTGACTGATATTCCTGAGCTCATGATATGCTGTTTAATGTGATGCTGGCATACAAGATAACGTGAAGGTGTGAGGTAGTTAACAGAAGAAGTAAAGGTTTAGAACTGTGAGTCTTTGAACTATATTTTAAAGAACTATAGGAAGAGCTAAAAAAAATCTTATTCTTGTTTTCCTTCTTCTTTCTTTCTTTCCTTCTGCCATCCCTATAAAGCTGTATTTTCAGGATCTCCCTAATTTCTTTTTCCTTTGACACTGATCTTTGCTAGGAAAATAGAACACTGATATAATGTATCACTTCAAATCGCTAACAGGGAGTAAGCTCTCCTTATGCCAGTACTTAGTAAGCCAGGTCTGAAGATGCAACGTTTCCTCTGGGTTTCATAGGATAAAACTAGTAGTGGAATAGAAACTGAGAAATGAGGTCCAACTGATAAGGAAACCTTGTCATAAAGTATGAATTAGCAGCAGATTGCGAGATTTACTTCTGAAGTATTTCATGAGTATTATAGTACCTCTTTCATCCTTTGCTATGGACATATCACCAAAGATAATGACCCTCCAACTATTTGCACAGGTGCAGGAAAGGGGATGGAGAGCCAAAATATGCACACAGACAGAGAGTCACATAAGCATGCCAAGCATACTAGATTATAGAAAAGAATAACTCATCAGTAAGGTAAATGTTATAAAGCCCTGTGACTCATCATTCATGATTTACTCATCTCAAAATTACTTTTTAATTTGTTTTATAAGTTGACAGATTGGACCGGGCATAAATCTAAGCTATCCAGGAAGTATAACTCTACAGTAACATTATGGGAACAGCTGCTGTTTTTGTGTAGCTCATACATAGGTTGCTTTTGTAGACCCTAATGATAACAAAACCAATTAACAGACTAGAAATTGCCAGATATCATGGTTATCTTGCTTCAGACCCACTAAAAATGGAAAGTATTATGCTACTGCTTTTCTTCATTCATCTAAGAATGTGTTTTGTATGTAAATATCGCTGCTTAAGGAGATCATCCCTCATGCAGTTGCCAAATGACAAGGAGGGATACTTTATGAATCTGGGAAGATCTTCAGATCTATGGCACTGCTGAATTTCTGACCACAGATTAAAACTTTTAATCGATATTTTTAAATAAAATAAACCTAGTTCATAAAATGATCTGTTGAATAGTTTAATGTAAAAGAAAGCATTTCAAAGGCAACGTTATTTAAATGTAAATGTGGACTATCTACGAGTTATTAAAGAGAGCGTGGCTTTCATATTCCTGTTTTTCTAGACACCTGGGATCAAAGTCACCTTTTGAACTTGCAAAGTAAGCTTCTAAACTTAAATCTTACTGTGAGGATTTAAGTTCCTTATTTTCATTGTAAAAAGACAAATGCTACCTAAAGATTTATCTGTGGCATTAATATTTCTGTAATGACAGGGGAACTGAATTAACAGGGGAAAGGGTAGGACTCTGGAACATTTAGGTCATGGCTTTGGAATCAGAGCTCTCAGCAGTTTCGTGCTTTGGATAATTAAAATCGATACAAAATAATTACACAGCTAGAAGGATCTCCAGATACTTAATCCAGTCCCTTGCCTCTAGGAAAACTAGCTGTAGTCTAAACTAACTTCCACACGGCATTCAGGCTGTTGTGAGAGAAATGGGAATCTTAGGTTTACTTTCTGCACTTAGAACATTGCAAATGTGGCTTGGTAACAAGAGATTGTTTTTATACATGTGATATATGTACCATACAACAGTCTTCTACAGTCCCAAGATTAGCCGTGATAGCCAAAATGACACTCACTCTCTTATAATTACTTTAAAGAGATTTTAGAATTTCTGACCATGTCCCATTTTTAGTGTTTGTTATGTCACATCTGAAAAATACAAATCAAGTCCAGATTCTTCCTTACAACTTTAGTAATCTCAATGTCCATTGGTTATCTTATTTTTGATTCTTTAGTATTTAGTAAATAGATATAAAAGGAAGATAAAGATAACCATATAAAGTAACATTTGCATTCTCTCCACCTCAATGAGAGATCCTTGAATGCCTGTCCTTAGAGCTTACCACAGTGCTCTCTACTTAGTCATTACCCAGCAAATTCTAGTCCATAATATTTTTTTTCTAAATTGGATTGAAACTAATTCTTATCATCACTCTTCATGGGAGATGAGGTCAATCTTGACAAGTATTTAGTGTCTTGGCCGATTTCAATTCTCTCTCCCAACGTTATGTTTCTTTATTCCATTTTTAATTCTCCTTCTTTGCTTTATAGAGGTCAATTATCATAAGATCAAAGTAAAACAAATATTTCCAAGTTCCATTAATGTTCCACTTTCTTCAAGTAAAATTTAATTTGACAAAATTAGTGTACAACAAAAGATTTTAGATAGTCTTTTGGAGTTCAGTTTTATTTTTTAGATACACTTTTCCTAAAGAAAAAAGCAATGGTTCTTCAAGTTTTGTAAATTAGTAGATGTCAAAATCCCTAAAATACTGTGTCAAGCTAGATTACTGGTTTTGTCCAAGGATAGCTGAAAGTTTTAGGGAAATTTAATATATTACATTAACTACATGCTTTAGAAAAAAATTGAGAACTTTGAACTTATTGAACTCAGGCCACCTTAGGGAACTGCATTCTATTTGACCCATAATATCTCCCTTAATCCTGCCGTCTTTGACTATGGATCAAAACACAGGATTTCTATTATATATTTTCAATTGATTGTTAGGTCTACAACTAACTGCCGTCACAATCTCTTTATTTTATCACCTATATGCTACATTTCTTTATGGAATGTTCCTTTTTTTTTTTTTTTTTTTTTTTGGAGGTAATAAAAAGTTACTTCACGCACAAAGAAATAGAAATAACCCAAGTGGAAGCCGTTCATGCCCTTCCACCTGGAGTAGAGCTGGAGGGGAGGGCTGCAAGTGGAGATGATGTTCTAAGTTGCCATTCAAAGATCATCACTGATCCCTGAGATTACTTAAATCCAGCTCACTATCTTCCTTTGACCACAAATTCAACCACCCTTTTGTACAACCTCATTGTCTTAATAGAGGCCCCGTCAATTTGCTCTAAAAATTTCAACTAACACTCCATCAACACATATCATCAAAGCCCATACCCCAAGAAAATAATTTTCATTTGAGTCCTTTTGAGTCCTTTTATAATCTATTTAGCCTCCATGCACTTCAACCCTGTAATTACCAATTTATTCTTCCCCAAACACCACATTAATCTATGTAGTTGCCACCTGTTGAGTTGTCTTCATTCTGGTTTTCAAAAAACCATTAAAATTAGTCCTTGACATTTGTCTCTATACATTCTTATTCCTGGTAGAAGATTACAATCAGTACAGTAGTTCTCCAAATATGCCTAACTTTCTGAACTCCAACATATTCTCATAGCCTCTCTCTATCCTATCCTACCCCTCCCCCCAAAAAAACACATCTCTTTAGCATCCAAATTACCAAGTATTCTATGTCCTTCTATACGAAAGTGTCCATATCCATCTCAGAAGTTGTACAGAATTGCACCCCACTCTCTGAAAGCATTTATTTCTTCATTTTGTGGTTAACTATATTTATCTAGTTATATATATTTATCTAAATCTCTTTACTTAAAAAGTAGAATCAGCTTACTGTGTTAGTAAAATAGGGTATTAGTTCAATGCTTGCCTCTAATTAGCTCTTTCTGACATCACTTTGTTCCTCTGGACTGGAATGGTATAATATGTAAAATACAGATGTCAGTTAAAACAGCGTCTTAAATTTTGCATGTATTCTGTGAAATCGTCAGAAAATTGACCAGGGCTTTCTGTGGGTGTGTGTTTTTTTCTCCACATCATTCTCTGTATCATAGCCTGCAAATAGTTGACAATCAATAAATTTTCATTGAATAATGTATTAAAGGAGGTATTCACTAAATTATTTTGTACAGAGTACAATAATTGTTAAGAAATGAATAATCCACTTAAGGATATAGTTCACAGTCTACTATAGTTTCAGTCAACTACTAAAAATAGTATAGAAGCATGGCATGCAGGGTTTGGAAAAAGACTTGTAAGTTTTAGTGACAAGTTGTACAATGCTGCCATACCACTACTTTTTTGGAAAAGACTTTGCAAAACCTCTCAATTATACCTCATTGTTATTGTTAATAAAACTATGACTTTGTTGTTCACCATTAACAAAGTCCCATCGCATGGTTTATTTTGTTAAAATGTATGATTTATTATAAAGTTCAAACTTCTTGTTGGTATACTGGTTGCCTAGAGTTGTAAATTTTGCAAAATTATAGATTTTTTTCAATGATGATATCTTATAAACATGGGAAAATAGATCTTTCAGAAGCTCATATCTTTTTGGATTTATGCCTTGATAGGCAACAGTGAAAAAATTAGTTCTTACAAAGATATTAGAATTTTAATCTCTAAAAAACACTTAATTTTCAGAGCAATCCAAATATAGCCTATGCTCAGAGGACAGTTTTTCTTTTTAATGGTAATCTCAACAAATACCATCCTTGCCCTCACCCCCACCTTCTATGTGTAGTACAGGAATGATTACATTAGGCATTAAATAGATTAATTTCATTTGGCTTTTCCCTAGAGTTAAAGACTAAGCAAAAGATAGGAATATTTTTAACAAATTAGTTACTACAAGCAACAGTTTTGATTTAAAAAATGAAAATAAGCTACTAATTCAGCCCCAGGACTTTAATTTGATGTGTGTGTCATCTAATATTTGTTAATGGACTTGACTTTAGGCTTATCTTAGGAGTTCAGGATGCCAATATAACAACAAAATTCCTGAAAAAAAAAATTCAGCTGATGAAAACCCCTTTAAAGAACTGGTCAAAAGATAGGTTATTTTCTTTAAGGCAATAGATAAGATTACTGTGAACAAAATGTGAGTGATATGAGGCTAATTTGTATTAAATGCAAAAAGGAAATAAAATTAATGGATTGAAAACAGAACTTTACCTTACTTATAATCAGCTTACCTTATTTAGCTCAGTTTTTGATAATTCCTTTAATGTAATTTTGGGGGGTGCCTGGGTGGCTCATTTGGTTAAGCATCCAACTTCCCAGGGTCATGGGATTGAGCCCTGTGGTCAGTCTCTGTTCTCAGCCTGGGGTCGGCCTGCCCCTCTCCATCTCACTCTGCTCCTTTGTGTGCATGTGCGTTCTTTCGCTCTCAAATAACTTAAAAAGCAATGTAATTTTGGAAAACTTGTTCTTTTTTGGCTAAAATTTTATTTTAATAAACATGTACATGCTGCCAGTATAGCCCTCACTTAATATAGTTTCTGATGATTAATATCAATATGCAGAAGTCTTATTCCCTCAGATTTGAGACCTGATTCAGCATTCAAAACTTTGTACTCAAAGTCCCGATAAAATTTTCAGAGCAATTTCTGTTTTTATACACCAGAGTTTGGAAACACGTGCATGAAAAATGACAAGTCACCTGACTACCACGTTAGTTCTCATTTCTTGACAGTATCATAGTAAAACAATTTAAAAACAGGGCATAGCCACAGATATGTGTGGAACAGAAAGGAATTTAGAAATAGAACAATTCAGCTGTTGGATTTGTTTCAGAATAAATAAGGGACTATTTCCTAAATTATGTATATTATGTAGGATTGTAGAATCTGTAGGATTGCACAATTTCTGGTTATTCACTGACATGCTCAGGCAAATGTTACTAAGTCAAACCCCTCTTCTCTGTTCAGGAAATGATATCAGCAGTGCTTATATGAAACAGTCATGGAATCATCAGTCTTTGGTGTTAATTTAGTGTTGTGCTTCACTAATGTGGGTTTTAGCAGTGTAAGTCACAGATACAAATCTAACACTATTAATGGGAAATCAGTTCTGTTTGTATCAGAAGAGTAAAGGATAGATAATTGTGCTAACTCTGCCTTTATTACATTTCCTGTCTATCCCCCAGAACCATCATGCCTCCCATGTCTTACCTAAAATGGAAGGTGGCCCTTCTTGGCTTTATTACTTTTCTAATAATTCTTTTCCTCAGAGGAGAAAAATCCGAGGAGGGATAAAAAAAAAGTCTGATTGAAAATATGTGGTTTCCTTTTTAATGTCGCCACCGTACTTAACACTGTCAAAAGAAAAAGTCTGAACCATTTTTATCGTTAGCAGAAGACTTTATATACAAAAATCCTAATATAGAGCCCTTTTATATTTATTTCAGTAAAATATTCTTTAAAAAGTATTAAAATCCGAAAAAGTGTTTTGCTAAAAGATCGTCTCTCTGACAAGAAGGGAACACATTGTCATTTCCTAAGAATTCAAGGGCATCTGGTATATGCCAGCCATCTCTTAACTGGAGATACAGCAAAAAACAAAAAAAGCAAATTTCCTACCCCCAAGGAAGTCACTTTCTAGTAACACTTAATGGATAAAAGCCTATATTTATAAAACCAGAACTACTCTGAAAACCACTTCACTCAGTGACTTTATAGTGCTTATAACATCTTACACGAAATATATAATAATGTTTGTTTCGCTATATATTAACTCACCAAGTTGGAAGGCCAGTGAAAAATACATTTTTAGCTAAAATAGCTCAGCTTTATAGTGACCAAACAAAAAGTACTGGATTTGATCAGAATGCAGTACATAGTTACTAAGTATTGTTAGCATAAAGGATATGAGAATTATTTTAGATCTATTTTCAAAAACAACTTTAAAAATTTTGTTTTCCCATGAGAGACTATGGACTCTGAAAAACAATCTGAGGGGTTTGAAGTGGCGGGGGGGTGGGAGGTTGGGGTACCAGGTGGTGGGTATTATAGAGGGCTCGGCTTGCATGGAGTACTGGGTGTGGTGAAAAAATAATGAATACTGTTTTTCTGAAAATAAATAAATTGGAAAAAAAATTTTGTTTTCCAAAATGTTTAATGTCATTCATTAACAATGGTTTCTTAAAATATTGTGATAGAGGGGGCACCTGGGTGGCTTAGTGCGTTAAAGCCTCTGCCTTCGGCTCGGGTCATGGTCCTGGGGTCCTGGGATCGAGACCTGCATCGGGCTCTCTGCTCCATGTAGAACCTGCTTCCTCCTCTCTCTCTCTGCCTGCCTCTCCACCTACTTGTGATATCTCTCTCTGTCAAATAAATAAATAAAAACTAATATATATATATAGTGATAGAGTACCACCTAAGTTTTTCTGGTGTTTTTTTCAGTTGTTGTTGCTTGTTTTGTTTTTTTGTTGTTGTTGTTTTGTTTTTTTAATTTTATTCATTTATTTGACAGAGAGGGAGACCACAAGGAGGCAGAGAGGCAGGCAGAGAGAGAGGGAGAAGCAGGCTCCTCACCGAGCAGAGAGCCCGATGCAGTGCTTGATCCCAGGACCCTGAGACCATGACCTGAGCCAAAGGCAGAGGCTTAACCCACTGAGCCATTCAGGAGCCCCTGTTGCTTCTTGTTTTGATTTAATTATGCCTGAAACATGTGCAGCTACTTTCCCCCACTGGCTTGGTCCTTCCTAATTCTCCTTGGCAAATAGCAGGATTGTTATGCATAGAAGAATTAACCCTCAAGAAGATGCTTTAAATGGTGATGTCCTTGTGTACTGCCAAGTTCTGTAGCCTCTCTTTTGGGCACAACTTGGCAAAGGGAAGGTATGGGCAAAGGTAGAGGGGAAAGAGGAGGTTCATCTTGTACTGGCAATATTTCAGTGGTAAGCCCTTTTCTTAAAAGAAATGTCACTCGTATTTAGGCTAGATTATACATCATGACATGGAATTAGAAACCCAGTGGGTGGTGAGTTTGGACTCTTCTATGAGACAAGCCAAACAATTTAGGTTAGAGTCAGGGACTCTTCCTACAGGCTGTCACATTCAACCAAACGGAAGAGTGCCTGACAAAAGTTTGACAGAAACCAGCAAAGAAAAACATGCACTTAAAAGAAAATGACTACTAAGAGATTAAAATTTTTAAGTATGTACTGAAATTACTGTTGTTCAGGCTGATGAGACTCTTAGTGCCAACAGACCACCCCAAGGTCAGAAGAGCTATTATAACATTGTGGGATGACAGAGATTTTGTATGTTACTTATGTTTTATTCAAATTATTGTTGTTCTTTATGGGACTCCTTGAGTTCTTTTCCTTGGTCTAGAAAAGCGTGGGCCTGTTGCAAGAGGTACTCTAAAATGCAACTGAATTTAAAGAAATTGTGACTCTGTCTGATTGGAAGAAAAATAAATTTGGGTAGGTTTTTCATATAAACCAGTATCTTAAAATCTTAACATCTTATGTTAACCTAATGAAATATCCATAGAGCCTAGTAAAATTTTTGAAATACCAGCTATAAATTGCCAAGTTCATTTTTTCTCATAGCTTTTAAGAAAGCATAGATATACATATATATAAACTCATTAACAGTAGTGATTGAAAAAAACGCATATATAAAACATGAAGCATCCCATAGATTACTTTGACCATTTAAGTAGGAGGAAAGAAAGCACCATTTCTCAAATAATTTTTTAAAGTCACTATTACTATAACTCAATATATTAAATGCTCTCAAAATGAGGGAATTAGTTATGGAACAAAATTTTCTACAATTAATGACATATTTAATTTTCTTATTTAGTCATATTGCTATCTTTACTCCTAATCAAAATATAATTTAGAAAATGTATTATTTCATCTAGAAATTAACAGCTGGCTTGTAAGAAACACTTATGTCAGGTTAATTACTGTCTTTTAAAATTTTTATAATATACCGTGACAGAAAATTAAGGACGTTCACAGTATTTAGCATAGTTCATAACCCACATATAATGAAAATATACTGTTATTAATGATATACATTCTACAGTTATAATATATGCCGATTGCTGGTCATTTTGTTTCTTCTGTACAATGCTATAAAATGAAGCCATATTTATTCTGTTTATTAATTTAGGCTTCATGGGGTAAAATTTGCATTCATTATATTCATGTGTATATAGGATTATATGAATTTAATCAACCCAAGGCATGGCAAGTAGTATTTGACAGACAGTTTCCTCAAGATTCTAATCTGGTCAAGAATTCATTTTCCTTTCATCTTATCACAGACATATGAGCATCTTAAATCAGACTGAACATTTTAGCATTTTAAGTAGTATCCATTTCCTTCATGCTCACTATGCCAAAATAGAGATAAATGCTTGCTTGGTGTCCACAGAGAGATACTTTCATAGTATACACTGATATTACTATCTCCATTTCTGGTTTCTTAAGTACCTTAAGTTAAAATCCCTTTTCCTGTAATAAAAAGCAACATCCCTCACATTATAATACATCATTTGTCAAATTCCAGATTCTTAAATAAGACCACCTCTGTCTTTCTCCAAACCAAGGATTACAGTAATAGGAAAGACATCCTTCACCCTTAGGCTAATATGGGAAGAGTCATTTTTAGAACTATAGACCAAAAAAAATTAGAATGTCTTAATCATTTTACTTTAGAAGACACTTTGGAAATATGGACTTGCCATGGAATGCTTGAAGAAATACTGAAAGCCATATTTTTTAAAAGATTTTATTTATTTATTTGACAGATAGAGATCACAAGTAGGCAGAGAAGCAGGCAGAGACAGAGAGGAGGAAGCAGGCTTCCCACTGAGCAGAGAGCCCGACAGCAGTCCAGGACTTGATCCCAGGACCCTGGGATCATGACCAGAGCTGAAGGCAGAGGCTTTAACGCACTGAGCCACCCAGGTGCCCTGAAAACCGTATTTTTATGAATTGTCAGAACATCTACATTAAAAATACCTGTGAAATAATGTTTATTTTCATAAAATAACACCAGCCAATATCTGCAGAGCTATGATCATGAGTAAAATGTGTTCACTGGTTTTAAGATAGTTCCAAATGAGTTTAGAAGGTATGAATTGTCACAAAATACTATGGTTAGTATTTTTTTTTTTTTTAGTTTTAAAAACCTAAAACAATATCCAGTTTGAGAGACTTCAATCACAACCATTTCATTTATAATTCACTTTTAAGGGGTGCCTGGGTGGCTCAGTGGGGTAAGCCTTTGCCTTTGGCTCAGGTCATGATTTCAGGGTCCTAGAACCAAGCCTGGCATCTGGCTCTCTGCTCAGCAGGGAGCCTGCTTCCCTCTCTGTCTCTGCCTGCCTCTGCCTACTTGTGATCTCTCTCTCTCTCTGTCAAATAAATAAATAAAATCTTACAAAAATATATATATATATATATAATTCACTTTTAAGTGACTGTGTTCTAGAGATTGACTACAATGACAGGTGTTTCTGAGTCCTTGCTAGAGAAAATGTCTAAGATGGAAAATAGCAGAAATAAGTTCCTGTAAAAGGAACCAAGTAAGAGAAACTAATTTCTGAATAAGAAAATACAGCACACTCTCAAATATCTTTTTGGCACATGCCTCACATTGAAAAGAAAGCATAGGGGAAAAAAGCAGAGGAGTTAGAAGTAGTACGGTGGTTCCCTCTCATTAGCTGGAAAGGAGAAAAAAGGGACAAAGGGCATCCTAAGTTACATTAAATTATCTAAACTATAAAAACCTTTGGGATATGAATTTCCTTCTAATTTAATAGGAACACAGCAGTATAAAAGAATACTATAAGCAATGTTTGTACAGAGCAGCAGAATAAGATTTTTTTTCAAAATTTATGTTTTAGCATTTTTCAGTTACATCATAATTCTCAAAAATATTTTCAAAAACAAAAATATCCCTAAAAAGTAACTGTCAGTTTGGAATGGATCTTTTCAGATTTTTAGTGATATATATAGTTATATATTATATGCAATAACTATAATATTACTGCAGACTATGTTTTCACTCAGTCATATAAGATATAATGTATTTTTACATTTGAACCTACTGTATAATTTTTGTCACTATCCTGTTTCATTAAATGGGTGTATCAGGACTCATAGAGCGATCCCTTTCTAAGTAAATTATTATGATAATATAAACAACCATGAAATATACATATTTCTAGTGAAATTAACATTTTGACACAGTTTCTAATAAGTCCCAGTGATCAGTTGGGACTAGTTTTGGTGGTGTATATACAAAGTGCCAGGCACTTTTTCACATAGTAGTTCATGTAATCACAGCCACCTTTGGTTGTACAAGTCTTAAGCATCATTTTCCAGGGTAGAACAACATGTTTCAGGGAGGTTAAAAAGCTTATGGAAAGGCACATAGCTAGTAAATGACAAAACTAATATTTCAAACCAGTTATGTTTCAAATAGTCCTTATTCTTGCTATGTACAGTGTTACTCTTAAAGTATTTGTGGGAATGCAAACTGGTGCAGCCACTCTGGAGAATAATATGGATGTTCCTCAAAAAGGTAAAAATAGAAATAGCGTACAACCCAGCAAATGCACTACTAAATATTTAACCAAAAGATACAAAAATACTGACTCAAAGGGGTACGTGAATCTCAGTGTTTATAGTAGCATTATCAACAATAGCCAAACTATGGAAAGAGACCAAATATCCATCAAGTAATGAATGGATAAAGATGTGGTATATACACAATGGAATATTACTCAGCCATCAAAAGAATGAGCTCTTGCCATTTCTGATGACATGGATGGAGCTAGAGAGTATTATGCTGAGCAGATTAAGTCAGGGAAAGACAAATACCGTATTATTTCACTTCTGTGGAATTTAACAAACAAAACTGATAAACATAAGAGAGAAGGAGAAGAAGAGAAATGTGGGAAGCCACGCAGAAGCTTGAGATATGAGCCAAACCAGGCCCTGACTTGCACCTCCCTGACATTAAGCGGTTAAGCAACCTCAGCAATGGAAAGGTTGAGTAGCGCGGAGGAAGGGTCTGTGCTAGGAGTCTCATGATTGCCTACGTGACTACCCACTGGGGTTTATCAGGAACAGGACAATGCAGGCCTAAGTCTTAATCCATGCCTGACCTTGCTGTTCTTGCATGGGCCATAAAATGCATCGGGCGCCCTTTTTCAGTCCCTTCATCAATAGGGAACTTATCTGTAAATAAGCAACATGCTGGTGTCAGGATGTCTGAGTGTTTAACCTAAGGGAACTGGTAAACAGGAGCCTGGAGAAACTATTTTTGGTATGTGGCAGGCAGTTAGTCTCCCGTCGGTGCTTCTGCTTCCTATATAATCGTGCACACTTCGTATTAAAGTTGGCACTGCTTGGACATCATCCCCTGTGTCCCTCCTGTCCCCATCTCTTGACATCTCGTCTTCGTCTCACCATCTTCTTACCCTCTCGACCCTGGTCAGGCTGTCACGCTGGCCACGACAGAGAAGCTAGAAGGAGCCTTTTTTTATGTTAGAGAGTGTGTGGAAGGAGAGGCAGAGGGAAAGAATCTCAAGCAGATTCCCCGCTGAGCAGGGAGCCCAGCCTGGGGCTCGATCCCATGACTCTGAGATCATGACCTGAGCCAAAATCAAGAGTTGGAAGCTTACCTGACTGAGCCATTCAGGCGCCCCAAGAAACTCAAAATGATAGAGAACAAACTGAAGGTTGCTGGATGGGAGGTGGGTGGGATGAGAGACATTAAGGAGGGCACTTGTGGTGAGCGCTGGATGTTGTATGTAAGTGATGAATCACTAAATTCTTCTCTTGAAACCAATATAATGCTATATGTTAACTAACTAGAATTTAAATAAAAACTCGAAACAAACCAAAAAAAAAAAAAAAGGCAATACCACCCATGGACATCAAAAGATAAAGCCAATACATTTTTATCTTATTTGGGGGATGGTTACTTCAAATGGGAAATGAGAAAATCCTCTATGTAAACATGGAATATATCCTTTTAGAATAATAGTCACATTCAGATGGTCGGTATATGGATGAACTCTGCCCTAGTTCAGTATAACCATTCCCCCTCTTATTATAATAAAGCCTCACATTTATTTTTACAAAACAAAGATTCTTCTTTTTGATAGACGTCCTCAGCATCTGCTCATTACCTATGGCCCATGGAGGGACTAGGAGCTTCCCTCTTTTGCTTATTAAGCAAAAACTTATTAAACAATAATTTACCAGATTTATGCTGAAGCCTAGAGATATAAGAATGAATTAGAAATAAAGTCCATGTCCTCAAGGAGCTACCAATGTCATAGAAAAGGTATATGAGAAAGGAATTGGTACAAATATGATATAAGGTAAAATGGCAGTCCGGTGATAATTTGGGGTCCTAATACATGAAGACATTGATATATGAGATTTGTATATTAACAGTATACAAATCATAAGCAATTAGGATACTCCTAGTTTAAGAGATATCATTTACTATGTAATGTCAGTTTATAATTTTATAAACAAATAAAATGTGTTGACATTAAAATAAGACTCAGTCTATGTTATGTTAATACACCGAGCAAGTTAGTTAACCTACTATTCCACCAGATTTTTGGTTCACCTGAATGGATCTTTTGCTACAGTCTAGTCCTCACCGCCTTGCCGCTCCTAGTGATCTGGCTCCTAGAACACTTGCTGGAGTTTCTGTGTCATTCAGGATGTCTCTAGCCTCCGCACTTCTGCCTGTTCTAATGACCATGCTCAGCAAGCACCAGCTTTCGAAGGAGACGCCACTAATTAGCTTCGTTGATACAGCATCTGGTAACTGGTTGGTGGGATAAACAAAAAAGACTCCCGAAGTGCAGGACGGAGAAATGAATTCTCCAGACCACGAAGACCGAAATGAAATTATGGACACACAACCCAAAGCCATGAGCCGCTTGATCATTTACGTTGGCCATATCTTTAACATTGCTTGGCAGTAAATCCGGGGCCAAAATGTAGATAATTGGAGTTACACAATGCTCAGCACTTCAATTTGGCATCAGTTTCATAATATAATAAAGCTTATCATTTGTAAGCCCGTCTGCTTTTTGAAAAATAAAACCGAGAACAATTTGATCTGTCCTGCTACAGCAGACACTGATGCAGGTGGTTTAAAAACAAAGCATTTAATCAGGCAGGGTTTTACTTAAACTACTTGATGATTCATCATCCAGCCTCTGCTCATTGTCAACTGTGCCTCTCTGAGCTATTATTTATAGAATATTTAAAGAGCCTGGACTACATGTGCCTCTGTCTTAGGTTCTATTGTACTATAAATTATAGCTGCAATTTGTTTCAAATTCAGCATGCACTGTAAGGATACCATGACTCATACTTTGTTCAAATGAATACTGTATAGTAGTTATACCAAAAAGCACTGTTGTCACTATTAATTTATTAGTAATTCTGAAATATTTCTAGACTACAGTTTTATCATGTTTTCACCTCATAAAATCATTTTACTCCCACACTTTGTTGTGTTTTTGTTTTTGTTTTTGTTTTTTTAACAGGGCAAAATTTAATCAGCGGCTTAATGAACACTGTGTAGATTCTGGTCTCTTATAACGGCCATTGCTATATGAGATTGCTTCAGTTGACATAGTACATTCTCCCTGTGAAAATATCAGCATTCGTGGTATTCCCTTAGTAGAGATGACATAAATTTCTTGGATCACATTCTATACCCTGAGCTATTTTTTCATAATCTATTAAAAACAAAGAAAATAGAATGAAAGTTTAATCTTAAATAACAAAACCACGAGGACAGAATTTTTTTACCTGACATGCTTAGCACTTAATAACTGCAATTAAATTGTTATTTAGTTTACTTCACCCCATAGGCTGCCTGAAAGAATAAGTCTTGTCTTCATCACTGTATCCTCAACCTTTAACCACATACAGGGGCACAATAAAGACTGGTGGCAGGAATTCATGCACGAATGAATGATTCCAGCCTAGATCATTGGAAGGCTGGAGAAAGTTAGAAAAAGAGTAAAGTATGAAAATAGAGAAGAGCTGAAACTGATAATGTATTTATATTATCAATTTCAGATTCCACCACTCTCTTCGTTCATTTGGGTTGCGATAACAAATTGCCAGATGGACACCCATCTTACTGTGTCCTCTCATGGTGGATGGGACGAGAGAGTTCCCTGGTGTCTCTTTTGTAAGGGCACTAAGTCCATTCATGAGGGTGGAAACTCATTGATGATGAAGAATTCAAAATAGGAATTCGGGGGAAACATTCCATCTGTAAGAGCAACCTCAAATTGGGCATCCCCTTCTCAGAGCACATGTTGGTCATGTGCTTCTCTTATACCCAGTAGACGTGTTTGTTACAACTCCAGGGGTACTTAAATGGAGTTTCTTCATCTTTTCATTTCTGGCACAGTGTATGGCACATTAAGAAATACTGAGAGCATTTATGTATAGACTGAAGATATGTACACGGTATCATCATCAAATTCTAAAATGTCCCCAAGTCTAGAGAGAGCTGAAGTGTTGGGCTGAGAAATTATGCAAACTGCATAATATACCAGAAGCAATGCCTGAAAGAATTTAGGCATCCAGCAAACACAAGTTTCAGTGAGATTCGAAAATTCAGTCCACAGTACGAGGTGAAGAAAACACAAATTAGTTTTTCCAGAGGGAAAAGGCTTTTGCAATTTTTCATGGAAGAATCAAGAAGAAAAGAAGGTAGGGCATGGAGAGGGAGCATAGGAAGTAGGGAATACACAGGAGGGACCGGAAGACTATGTATCCAGTTTTCCATTAGGTCTAGCCTAGTTAGCTTGGGCCCTTAGAGATGATTTTTATACCTCTTCAGGTTTAAAAATAATTTTTAATGATGTTTTGAAGTCCACTGATATTTTAGTCATGTTTTAGGGTCTGTGATATGCAGGACAATTACTCAGACTTATATGGCAAAGATACTTAATAGAGTTCTTGGGCTGCTTAGAGAATCAGAGAAATGTTTCCTCCAGCTACTTCATTTGTGGCCTTAGAGAAATAAATGCATTAATCTGCAATTAGATCATGTCATCTTTCAGGATGTTTAGCTAAGGTGAAATGTGTAATTAGACATTTTAAATTGCATGTCACCTCCACCCACAGGGTTGACACATGTTGTTTTCTCTTCGGTACAGTTCTCTGTAAGGATTCACTCACTGTATCCAGAAGTCACCTTGACCATGAAAATAAGTCTGTTGCAAATTACAGTTTCAGAATTAAATCAAACATTATCTTCCATTATTTGTGTACTCTAATTTAAATGAGCATACGTTTGATAAAGAAGTTTTTCTTTTGACTTATTAATTGAACATAAATTTTATATTTGAAGCTATAATTATCAAAGTAATTAAAAGATAATGAATGACAGACTTAAAAATGCCCTTATACCCTGCATACCTTTCATTATGGCAGGAACATACATGAAAAGATATATAGATATACTTGTAGAGAGAAAGATAGAGAAGGTAATATATGTAAATATCCTCTTAATATTGAACCCAGTTTCATTTCATCACTTTGTTTTTCTCATGATAATTACCCTAGAACATTTTTTAAAATAATGGCATGTTTGTTATTATAAATAACTTTAAATATATATTTTTTCATTTGGGATTTTGTTAAATACTACCATGTGCAGGAAGAATAAGAGATGTAACTCATCTATATGTGTATAATAATGCACATTAAATGTTAAAGGCCCATTTACTAAAGTGTACTTAAACTAATGCAGCATTGCCTATGTTGTATTTCTCTACTCTTTTATTTCAGTGTTAATCAGGAATTTAAATTCTATTTTGGGACATGGTATCCTGAGTACTATGTGAAAAAGGAAGTGATGATGGAATTTTTATTTTAGTGTTAACAACAGTTTTCAAGGGAGCTAATTAAAATCTTTATCTGAACCTTGAAGATGGGGAAAACTGTGTGAATGCATATGCTGAGTTCATATGCCTTTGAGATTTTCTTTTCAATTTTATAATTTCCCATTTCTACTTTTTTTATCCTTTCTCCTGTAAAAGCAATATTTCTTGATATCATCAAATGCTCTTTCAATTTAAAGTGACAGTTAAACAGAGATTCTAAGATATTTTGAAATACCTTAAGAGAGTAAAGCATACTTTTTTAAGAGTTTAAGAATAATTCAAAAGTCCCATTTAGTCTCAGCCAGCTGTTACACAATATGTTATACTGAAGTAGTGTCTAGATGATCAGCGGAATCAGAATCCAGGAGATGAGAAAAAACGTTAGTTGATTAATTTTCAAACACACCATTCAGGTTTTGTCAGTATATTTTGAGTGGGGTAATAAAGGTTGGACCACAGGAAAAATAAATGCTTATTTGTCATGGAGCGGTTTAGTTGGTATCGTTGAACTGCACCTTAATAATGACCAGGAAAACAGGAAGAAAACAATCTTTTATCTTATCTTTTATCTAACAGTATTATGCATTTTATTTTCTGCCAAGGTATTGTGTGTGTGTTTGTGTTGGGGTGTGTGTGTGTGTGTGTGTGTGTGTGGAGTGTATGTGTGTGAGAGAAACACTTAAATACAGTGCCTTTTGCTCAATGGTCATCTAGCAGATCAATTGTATTTTCCTTTTCAAAATTTTAAGGTCAAATTCATAGTTTAAGATTAATATTTTTCTTTGCATGAAAATGTGGTGGTAAATATAGGTTGGGGTAGTGTAAGAGGCCAGGATGTGTGGGTAAGGATGGAAACTTCTTTAATATGAAACATTATGATGAAATGAAGTTGCTTTACTTGATAATGAGTTCATACTGTATAGTGATTTGAGAGGGAGTACCTTAGTAACAATGGAGTACTAACATTGATGAAGTGACTATAGTAGTGTGTATGTGTTCTTAATAAATATTTCACACAAGTGAAATAGCATTCTGGGAAATATTTGGAACAATTCAACATAATGTATTAATATAAAGTATAGTCAAAGAAACTGGAGGCACAGTGATTGAGTTTGAATCCTGACTCCTCCATCATGATGGGCAATTTATTTAATTTCTCTGAGCCTCAGTTTTTTTTCTTATCTGTAAAATTGGATAATAATAGCTTATTTTATTATTTAATCTCAAAATGCATTGAAGATTAGGTAAGTAATGTTCCTCTCCCTCCCCTTGCTGGAAGGGAAACTCCAGGAAGCCTTCACGTTTTTAAAGGATGTATATTAAATATCTGAAACAACAACAAAAACATTTTAAACTATTCATCAAAAGAAAAAAATATTAAAATTAATGGCTGGTGAGGACACTTGTACATAGGTTCCATGTTTTAAGAGCAGGTGTAAGATTATGGTGCTTATTGAGATCTGATCTTATATAGTCAGTAGATTGATTAGTAATGAATAATCGAGAAACTCTGGGAAAATACAGATTAGCATCTTAATCAAAGTTTATCTATTATGAAGAGTTCCCTTTCCATTTTCATGGAGAAAGATAATAATGCTAGAAAATGGAGGTAGAACATTACCTTAGCATCAGAGTTTACCAATTAAGAAAGTTGGAGGATTTTTGATCTTGTCTTTTAATGACAGACACCTTAAAGGACTTTGTTGCCCAGGATTGTGAAGGCCATTAGAGTAAAAAGTTCATCAACTTCTTGAAAAAAAACTTTTTTTGCTAAATACTGATCACTGGTTAAATAAACCTGATAACCAACAACAGAAGTCATTTATCTAGCGCTAATTATAAATTTGTTTTGTACTTTGTAATCTCTTACGCGTCCTTGAACTCTGTCTTCGCTCTATTGAATGGTACTGCCTATAGACCAATAGGGCATGTCTCTCTCCATAGCTGCACCTGCATAGCAAGCACAGTGCCTGGGTCTTGAAAAATGGTGGTTCAATGGTAATGAATGAAATGTGTCATTGCATTTTATTCCTATTTTATCGAGATTATTTCATTTCAAGGAGAAATAAGATTGATATTAAGACTCTTGCAGTAAAGTTATTGTCATGGGAAACCAAAGAGTTTAGGTGAAGTTGAGTAGTTACATGGTCAGAGAAGATAATCAGCCCCTGGACAGAGCTCAGATCTATGGAAATTGGCAGCTGTTGTAGAGATGCATGTATTATCTACATTTGCTGACCCGTGTTAAATACGATATCAAATGTTCACTGATCAGCTCTTTACCTTACTGAAACCACTGCTGATTGACAACTTCATTAATAATTAAATTAGAAAGCCAAAGGTATAAGTCAAACAAGCGGAAAAAAACTCCTACATTCTGTAGCAGGCTCTGTCAGAGATAATTGTCTATTAAAAATGCTGCCATGTTTCATATTTCATTGATGAGCAAGAGTCTGCTGTGGATGAAATGTTGATATTCACATATAAAAATCCTGGACTTATGAAATTATTCTGAAATTTATTCTGCATATCCTATCTTATACTTCATAATTGTGTTCCTTCTTCTATCTATATGGCCTGCTTCAATTTTTTTTTAATAATTTTTCAGCTTAAATGTGTTAAAAGGCCTCCTTTCTTTGGACTACTTAGCTGATATTTTAAAATTCTTATGAAAACTCATCTGCACCCCAAAGCCTTTCCTGACTAAAGAGAGAAAAATTAAGTAGGAAACCCAGATCAGTGATTTCAATAAAAATGTCCATCAAAAAGAACATGGACTCCACTCTCAGGTCGTTGTAACAGAGGACCAGGGAGATAATGCCACAGATTTGCTGTTGAACGTTGTATATACTGTATTCTACCCGGTATCCAGTGATTGAAGGAAACCAATTGACATTCTGTGTAATTTATCTATCACTTGTCAACTTAACGGAAAAGTAGGACAGTGTGCCCTGATTATTGGGAAGAATAACAAGTATTTGTAGGGTTTTCTTTTCTATTTAAATGAACACTTTCCTAATTTCTTAATCTACCACTTGCTGAAGCACTTGCTATATTTCAAGCATTGAGCTTAATACTGTAACTGACAAAAACTCTATGAGGTTGATTTTATTAATTATATTTTGCAACTTAGAGGGATCCAAAATGATTAAGTACTTTGCTAATGTACTTTGCTCATGTACCCAAACTAGTTGGGTAGAGACGGAATTGGATCCTGTCCTTCTAAATAAAAAGCCCACGTTCTTTCCTTTTATTGGAATTCAAAATACACTGAACTGGCCCAAATGCACTATACTTTTTCTTTGACTCAAAGGATTTTGCAAGATTGTGTGTACATTAAAAACTCCGTGGGTTAAGCCGCTGCCTTCGGCTCGGGTCATGATCTCAGGGTCCTGGGATCGAGTCCCGTGTCGGGCTCTCTGCTCGGTGGGGAGCCTGCTTCCCTCTCTCTCTCTGCCTGCCTCTCCATCTACTTGTGATTTCTCTCTGTCAAATAAATAAATAAAATCTTTAAAAAAAAAAAAACTCCAAAGATATTAATCTTATAATTTATTTTAAAAATACTCCCCAAGTATATAAATACAGAAATCCTAAAAAATATGAAAAAGTAGTGACATATCATATTTGGTTAAGGAATCATTTACCTTTAAAATTAATTTACTTAACCTGTTTTTTATACTCTAGCATTCAGATAACTTTCAAACATCATTAGAAACAACTTAGAAATTTCTTTTCCCTCAACTTCCTCTCTTATACCCTAAATCCTTACACAGCTTCATTTGGAATCACAGCCTCTTCTAATTCTGTTCAAATTGCAATTTTCAAGAAAAAGAAAAGCCACTTTTGAGTGTACCTTTCATCTTTCCTTGTGAAGAAAGGTACAGTTACAGATAAAGTTTTATCTCCCTTCTTCAAGTACCCTTCAATAAATGGATTATGCTTCTGAGGTCCAGGTTGTTCCAAACCACAACAAAATCACTGCATACAAGAGCTGTCACTTAGAAACCAAGGAATCAATAGATACTTCAAATTTCTCTTTTTAATTTATTTCACAAACCTAAACAGAGCAGAGGTTTGTCAATCACTACCTTGCCATTTGTTCTTCTGTTTATATATTCCAAAGTTATGATTCTTACCTTACCTAGTCGCTACCAGGCATGTTCAGACACATAGCAAAGATCATTCGGAATAGCATGTATTACTCTTTCCAGTGACTGAGTTTTATTACTTGAAGCTATAATTTAAATAAAATAAAGTACACTATGCTGTAATCTCATTTTGTATCATTTGTGCAAGTGTGAATACATTCAAGATCCATTTAATATCTATTGAGAAAAATATTTATAGGAACCAAGAGTCTATTGTACATAATATATATGAAATTATTTTATACATAAATATTTATTCCAAAGTATGCTAATTTTAAACTCATAGTCTCAATTTTTCCAGCAAAATTTTCAGCTATTTTTTTTTTACAAATATGGATCAAAAGTTGTGTTATCTAGTATCAGCTGCATTTTGTGGAATTTCAGCAGTGTTTTAAAAGTATTGAATCAGAGGGTGATGGGGTTATGGACATTGGGGAGGGGATGTGCTATGGTAAGTGCTGTGAAAGTGTGTAAACCTGGCGATTCACAGACCTGTACCCCTGGGGCGAATAATACATTATATGTTTATAAAAAAATTAAAAAAAATTTTTTTAAAGTATTGAATCAGCTAGAAGAAAAAAGTTCTTATTAAATATATATGATAAATGTATAATAAAATTTTATGTAACTACATATATTTTTAAATGTTTATTTATAGTTATTGAAATAATCTTAAGAGTAATTATAATTTAAAAGCATCCATACATGAAAACATTGATTTTATTGTGTCTCAAATGTCCTTTAATCCTTCTGCACCCATCTGTTACTACAAACATGTTGCTTATGAACTGATGCTGCTACCTTAAAACATAAATGAGGGTATATTCTACTAAAGAGATTCTTCTACATGAACACAAACGAGAGAGGTTAATAGATGCACTAATTCTGGGGCACCTGGGTGGCTCAGTGGGTTAAAGCCTCTGCCTTCAGCTCAGGTCATGATTCCAGGGTCCTGGGATCAAGCCCCACATCGGGCTCTCTGCTCAGCAGGGAGGCTGCTTCCCTCTCTCACTCTCTGCCTGCCTCTCTGCCTGCTTGTGATCTCTCTCTGTCAAATAAATAAATAAAATCTTAAAAAAAAAATAGATGCAGTAATTCTGATAGCTAATTCTTACAAGAGGCTCCTAAAAAGAAATAATCAAATATCTAGGCTCTATACTTACCACAGAACAACAGATGTCAGGGCTTCTTTATAAAATGTGTGCCCATCACAGAATGCCACTGGGTTCTACCCTGTTTCAAACTAATAAAAAGCAGTTGCAGTGCAGCAGTATGAGCTTGGGAGGAACTCAGTGGAGACGTGAAGTAACAGTTGGAAATGCTTCCATGTCCTTTGGAACTATAAGTACATTTGAATACTCTATCATGATCAGGGAGGCCACATGAAGTGATTCTGTTTCTGAGGAACGTAGTTCTAAAAATATGAGCTACGGGATTCAAAAAACAAAGAAACACTACTGATGATTTGAAAAACCATAGAAAGCCAGAGTTGGGATGATCTGTATTCCTTTCTAAAGTCTTAAAGTTATTTTACAGTCTAATAGTCAATATGTTATTAAAGAAACTTCATAAATATGGCACCTTTACTGCTTGTATGGTTTGTTGGGAGTTTTGCTGGTTATGAAAGAAGGCAGAATAGGAAATCTTAAGTACTTTGTGTTTTAATCCATGTACTCATCTTTAGGCTTTCCAGAGTTTCTCTTAATAAGTACTTCAAGTAGTGGCATAAATTTTAGGGAATTTAAAAGACATTCTCTTCTGTAACTTAGTATGTACAATAATCTGGCAATACAATGATCTGCAAAGTCAACGCTTATTTCTTGAGTGGGTAAATAAATATGTTTAATGAATAATTTGACAAATAAAAATACCTTTCTGAATCATTTCATCACCTAGTTCTTTATTTTAAAAAAAGAAGTGAGATCACTTAACAACTAATGAAACCATTTGGTGAGGTAGGTGTAATGAACGGATGCATTAACATGCTCCCTGCCTCTGGGACATCACACTCTACTGGAAAAGACCGCAAGTAAAGATCCCAGTGCAGAATAGTAGCATGAGTGGCACATTAAGACGGGGTCATGGGATGCTCTGGAGTAAACAGGAGGGACTCTCACTTAGATCAGTAGGGTTAGGGATGGTTTCTATGAAATATGAATTGGAATGAGGTACCCTTCTGAAAATTTTCAAATGAGGAAAAGTAGTCTAGATAAAGTTTTTAAAGAAGAACCTGCCATGGTTTTCCCTGTAGAACTAAATATATTAGTTCATACTTGATCTACAAAAATTTCTTTTAGTCCAGTGGTCTGTGTCCACATACTGGCTAAGGCACAAGTAATGGAGGCAGAAAGCAATATAAAATTATTGGAATTCTACTTTTTGTAGCCCCATATATATTTGTCATTTATTAATTATCTAAAGTATTCTTCAGACAGCCATATTTTCATTCTAGCTCTCAGAAGCTCTGCAATTCTATACTTGACATGCCCATTGTATGGAATTTCAATATTTGTTGTTGTCTCAAGTTTGCTATTTCAAACTGTCACTCCCTTAAATTCCAGTGATTCAAGAATGCTGCAAACAAGTCCCTGTAGACCAGTGGACTGCCTTTGTGTCTTCATAAATGTTGATTATATCCCTTTGGTTTTCTAAATGGAGATACTGTCTTTGCAACTGATGTTTCCCAAAGTAGTCTGCTCTTTCTCTGGATCACAGTAGGTCATATAAGAAAAACGAGAAGGTAGTTGGAGGCTACATTGCTTAAGTAATGAGCACTTCTTAGGTACTACTAATGATAAGTCAAAAATTAATTGGCAGAAGGACATTTAGCACCAGATAAAACGATCATCCTTCCAGAAGACAGAAGCTGTATAATTGAACTGGAATAACATGAGGCAATGAATTCATCACATCCTTTTCTGCTTGGCATGACATATTTGGTTAAGTGGATATAATCATTTACTAAGTTACCTGATGTTACACTTCAGCAACTTCAGAGTAAAACCTTTTGACTGCTATTACTCAGAACCAATCAGAGAATAAGTGTGATACTGTTACATTCCTATAGTTTTGTTAGAGGAAATCATCTGACATTTTTAAAAAGCATATTGTGATGAAAGTATCAGACTGTGGTTTTTGTTTTATAGGCTTTTTTGTGTTTTGTTTTTGTTTTTGTTTTTGTTTTGTTTTGTTTTTTTGCAGTGGGGGAATTTTTAAGTTTCATTAGTTTGATTTTGCTTACTTCATACTTTTGGACTGTGTTGATATGGATTGTCTGTGCAGAAATTTGAATCACATAATGTAGGGAATTATCTCAGTGAGGTTAGTTACATAATAGATCATGCATACATAGGAATTAGCAAATTGTTACAAAGATTATGTAACTTAATACAGGGTAGAGTGTTTACAACACTGCCTGGCACACAGTAATCATTCAACAGTATTCTTTTTTGGGTATTATAATTAGTATCATCCAGAGTCGAATTACCTTTGTCTCCATGCAAGCCTACCATGGGTAGCCTATAAATGATCAACAAAAATTGAACATCACTACTAAAAAACTAGCTCAAAGTTTATGACCTAACTACAACATCAAGTAAATATGTCAGCTTTGCAAAGAGATTAGAAAAATGTGGTGAGTGGATTTGTGTGTTTGTACATGTACATTTGTGAGGGAAGGGAGGGGAGAAGCTGGCCTATGTATGTTGTTAGTCCTTAATCTATATAGGACATCATAAAGGGAAGCAGTTCTTAAAGCTTAAAAAAAGTGGCTTATAAGAAGAATGAATTTGGTTGATTGGGTTTAAAAATAAATAATGTATAATTTATCCATTTTTTTTCTAAAATCTCTTCACCATGCCACAGCCAAAGTGATATTTTGAAAATTCAACTCTGATCAAGTTACTGCCCCACTTAAAGCTTTTTGATGATTTTATAAAGTACAAGAAAAATGTCCAAAATCATTCCTATGACATATAAGAGCCTCTGTGACCTGTATTCCCCTTATCTTTCTAACCTTATGGCTCCCCACGCCCCCTCTGCTCTCCATGGTAAAGCTGCCTTGGTTACACGCTCAATCACTTCTGAACTTTGCAAGTGCTGAACAATTTCCCTGGAATACTTTTCCCTCCAAACCTTGCCCAACTAATTTATAATTATAATTTGATCTCAACATATAGTAAGTACCCATAAATATATGTAGCATGAATGAAAAAAAATGAATCATTATTTGAATGTGTATTTTCTCAGAAGCTCTATCTTACAGAATAATTTGAAAGTTTTCATTACTAGTTTTCCCTCTAAATGAATTATATTGAAGTTAAAACTCAATTTCAAGATTCCCTTCTTTTATTCAAATTCATGTATCTGGATTTTTAAAAGATTCTTACCAGGTTAATAGAGGGGGGAGGCCTCTATTAAGGGAAAGGCCCTTTATGTGCTACTATATTTGTTTTCAGATTTAGAGTTGGTTTATAATAAAGGGGGAGGGAGATTATACGTCCTTTCTAGAATTTTGAGAGATTTTGAGATAAGACCCCAAACTTAGCTCTCCAAAAATGGAATGACTGCACATATCAAATCTATATTGAATGTCCACAACAATAATTTGCTGTACATGACATAAAAGCTCTATCATAACTTGTGCTGTAAAGATGTTGTGAAGCTATTGCCATACACATGTGCAAGCTTTACAATGTTAATCTCCTGCAACTGGCCCCTCTCATGACGACTCAAGTTGTTTACAGTGAAGAGCTTTGAGAAAAAAGAAATCCTTCGGGGGGGAAAAATGTTGACGCCCCCAAAGCTGATGAGTTTTTTTCTGTTCATAGAGTGGAAGAAAGAAAGAATGATGTAGCCTCTGAGCTTTCCTTCATATGTAACCGGGGTGTTGTCACCAAATGAAGAATTTAGAATTCTATACAATTCCAAAATAATGATATGAACGTGACAAGATTTTATTATTAATTACTCGTAATACCAAGAAATTCTGATATTCTATGGAGGAAAATTATTTCACATGCACTAGATAAAAGGGAAATGATACCCAATCAGAAATGAGAAATTATTCTTCATGTTTTATCTAAACTTTAAAACATTGTTCATAATTTCAAAGCCATCAAGAATTTACTATTCACTTTTATCTCCCTCAACTTGTTACTTCACACCATCAGGCTTACTTCTTAGAAAATAGGAATTAAATATTATGGGATTTTTTTAAGCCTACAAAAGATGTCTTTTTTTTTAGCTTTTGAAAATGCTAGTCAGTATATATCCTAAATGTCCCACACTGCTCATGTCCTCTGAGTAACAATTAGCAGCACACACATAAAAGTATTTCTCTGCCTAGTCTCTGGCACATGGTAAGTGCTCTATTAGATTTTTTTTTTATCAGTGTTATTACTGATTGGTCAGATACTTTGAACACAAGGAAATATAATACTGAATAAACAGGGACGCCTGGGTGGCTCAGTTGGTTGGACGACTGCCTTCGGCTCAGGTCATGATCCTGGAGTCCCGGGATCGAGTCCCGCATCAGGCTCCCAGCTCCACGGGGAGTCTGCTTCGCTCTCTGACCTTCTCCTCGCTCATGTTCTCTCTCACTGTCTCTCTCTCAAATAAATAAATAAAATCTTTAAAAAAAAAATACTGAATAAACAGATATGGCCACTGTTTTTCTAGAGCATGTAGTCTATAATCCTCTATTCTTGCCTCCTAATAGGCATTTATACTTGGCCGACCTGCTGGCATTTCACATAAAGGATATTTAAATTGAAATCGAGTACACGTTTCCCCCTCAAAACCTAAAATCTAGTCCTAATACTATTTAACATCTTTAAAATGATTATCACCTGTGGGAAACAGCATCAGTCACTAGCCAGTGATCATATAGTTACCAAGTCCTAGAGGTGACACTAGAGCCAACACTGCTGTCTTGACCCCTTGACCACATTATGCTCTATCGTTTAAGACAACATGTTGCCTGGAACCTAGTAGATCATCAATAAATATTCTTGAAAAAAAATGAATATAATGAACCCTTTATTAAATCCAAGGTGATATTTTTGACTATGTCTATTTTCTATTCTGTTGAAAGATAAGAGAGTGAGAAGGAACCAGTATATGCTGAGCACTAAACATTTACTTATTTTAATTATTGGTCATACTTTGACTTATCCTATTCTCATAATTCTAAGACTGGTGCCATTATCACCATTTTAAAGATGAGAAAACTCAAGAGTTTGACATTTTTCTCAAGATTTCTGAGCTGGCACATGTTAAAATCACAATTCAGTTCCAAGTCTTTCTAATTCTAAGGACCTACAGTCTTTCTGTTACACCATCTTGATTTATTTTGCTTGCAAATCTGTAGAGAATAGTTTGCTCTTACACCAAATTTTTAGCTTTTCATAACCTATATGTCAAAAATTTCTGTCATATTACTTGTTTTAGACAAGTCAGAATAAAAACTTTGACAAGGTAAGTCACCTGTTTACAGAACCTTAGCCAGAAACCAGTGTTATGATAAAAATTCAAGCATGTGAATTAATTCCCCTTTCCATCTTTTGGATATGAGACTGGGAAAAGGATAATTCCCTCTGTGTCCTTTTTACACATAGAAAGTTCTAAAATGATGAATAATCTTAAAAGCACTGTCTTACTCATAGGTACTGAGATAAATTTAAGTGATATGATCATTGATTTCTGAATTACATGAAAAGAAAGTCAATATATACTTCTGTTCTTTTTAATTTTTCCAGTGTACTGCTGAACAATTACTTATTCTAAAACTAAATACCAAGGATAATAAATATTAGCCAATATTGAACACCAACAATTAGGGACAATAATGTATTATTTTCTTATATCACAGTAGAGGATAGCATTTTAGCAAGCTTTGTACAATGATGACATGTTTTCTAAGTTGTTTTTTCTCACGTATCTCAATATAACAAACATTTATTAAGTGCATGCTGTGGTCAAGGTGACCCTATGGAGAATATAAAAGGGGCTAATATACCACTTCTGCCCTTGAGGAATTAATAATCTGATGGCAAAAGCAGACGTGCATGTAATCAACTGCAGTATTCAGAAGAATAAAGTGAGTCTTTTAATAGCAATACCGAGTGCTCTGATAGTGTCGAGAGAGCAAGGCTAGAGGGCAGAGCAATGTGGAGCTTGTATTGAAGTGGCAGGATATTAAAGGGAAGACATCAGTTATGAAGCTAAAGCACATATAAGCAATAACATGATAAGGGCCTGTAACAGTTAGTGGACTGATAGAATAGAAGGGAAAGCATTCCAGGGACATTTCAGGGGAACAATCAATAATATGTGACAATCAGATATAGGAGTAAAATAAGGTGCAATCAAATATAAATTTAAGTTTTATTATCAAACACTGATCTAAGAAACACAAATAAGAAAAAGCTGTGATGGAAGTACTCAGCGTTTCATTTGAGGTTTGTGGGTTTCATATGTCAGCAGGACATTTATAAGTAGATAGACATCAGGAGGAAATTTGGGTCTATAGTATAGCACAGAGGTCAATGCTAAATATATGCTATTAGGAATAGTCTGCAAAGCAATAATATTTGAAACTAATGCAGTACATGCAAAAATACAGAAACAGTAGAGAACTAAAAATAAAACCTTGGAATTAGACATGGATAAGACGAAGGAAGAGTAAGCAGAAACAGACTTAAATAAAATACTAAACTACCAAATAAAACAAAAAGCGTGTGTGTTGACACAGAATCAAAGCCTAACAATAGTAAAATGGTCCTTAACAATCTCAAAGATGTGGAGGAATTCAAAATAGACAAATATGTGTTGGACTTGACAGTCATGAGGTTCATAATGACTTCAGCAGAAGGAATGGGGAATCCAGATTGCCAAAGATTTAACAGTTATATGAAAGTAAAAGTAGAAAAGTTTAATATGAAAGCTTTGTAGTAAAGAAGAGAAAGCTGTGCATCTGATTAAAAGAGTAGTTGATATGGAATTAATATTTTGGCTTAGTATAAAGAACATTGAATGTGTTTGTAAACTGGTAGAAAAGAATATGAATAAGATTCTTAACCCAAGGTCCACAGAATAGGAGTCTCTTTGGGGCTTAATTTGGTTTTGATCTCTTGAAAGCATAAGCAATATATTGGGTGCATGTGAAAATTTTTAGAAGAGTCAGAAGTTTCTCAAAAGGATCCATACTCCCCACAGCCCCCCAGAAAGAAACTTGGAGTCTCTGAAATATACAGAGGGGACATTTTATGGGCAATACCCAAGAAAACAGGAGAAAATTAATTTAGAAGATATATATTATTTCATTGAGAAGCTAATCTGTGAATCTCATAGTGTTCCATGTATATTTATAACAAGTTTGAGAAGAGTTACTCATATGATCTCTTAATTTATTCTGAATTCTGAAAGGAAATAGATCTAAAAGGATCTTCACTGTATGTATTATTTCAATACATGGTTACTAAGTCTCACTTGTCTACTCTGTGGCAAATTTAGTACAGGGTAAACTCAAACAATTAAGCAGGACACCTAACCCAGGACACCTTAACTTTATGGGGACTATGACAGTGTAGGATTCAGTAATATTTTTAGCAGACATAATACCAAAGCTGAGACATGAAGAATTCATCCATTCACTCAACAAATGTTTGCAGAGTGCCCACATGGGCCAGATACTATCCAAGGTGCTGTTATCAGGCATAAATAAGGTAAAACTTCCTGCCTTCATGCATCGTGGCATGGGGGAAGACAAACAAATTATATCAGGTAGTAGTAAGTGTTTTAAAGAATATATGGGGAATAGATACAGTGACAATGGAAGACTTTCATACAAAGGCAACATCTGATAAGAGACTAGACTAAAATGAGGGAATAAGCCATACAAATATCCAGGGAAAGATTATGAGGAAGAATAGGGGCAAAGATCTTGGGTAGAAACAGGGCTCGTTGGGCTAGAGAAATGGCCAATATATCTAGAGCAGACTGAGGAAGACAGAACTCTGGATGCAGTGAGGAAAGGCCATCTAGGACATAGTAAGGAATTAGAGTAGGAAGCAGTACAATGAAAATTAGAGGAAGTAGCTTGACTTATTCCAGAAATTCAATTTGACTATGACTTAAAAACTGAGGGAAGCATGGGGAAAAAGCCTGGAGATGTTGGCAGGGTTCATAGAATAAAGAACATTCTAAGCCTAAAGAAGTAAGACATATCCTTAGAGCAAAAGTGAGCCTTGAGGACTTTAAAAGGGGGTGTAACATAGTTCATCAGTTTTGCATTTTCAATTTTACATTTTCACTGAATACTTTATGAAGAATACTTTGGCAGAGGTTCAAGATG
The DNA here is from genome assembly GCF_020171115.1 of Neogale vison. Classification (NCBI taxonomy): domain Eukaryota; kingdom Metazoa; phylum Chordata; class Mammalia; order Carnivora; family Mustelidae; genus Neogale; species Neogale vison. The sequence continues at coordinate 39,807,444 of NC_058102.1, read as the reverse complement.
GTCTTTCAAGGAGAAAATTTCTGTGTTTCCCCAAACTCAATGTCTTGTTCCTAAACTAGTACATTCTCTGCTAATAATGGGACTTGTTATATATACAAGCATTTGAGGAAAATTAATCTGATATTGGTGTGTAGGAGAGGTTGGAGGTAGAAGATTATTCCAGAGGTGGTTGTAGTAATCCAGTGATAAAGTGATAAAGACCTGAGATGGTGGTCTCAATCTATTAATGGTAGAAATGGAGAGAAAAAGGCAAGACGCTCCTGGAGACATTAAGAAGAATTGATAGACTTGTGGCTGGTTATAGAAAGAGGGAGGAAGCGAAGATGACTCCATATGGTGTTGATGACAAAAGTAACCATCGTTTGTATTTGTGTGCTTAGTATTTGTGTGTTTGTGTGTTTGTATTTGTGTGTTTAGCCCACTGTAAATCAACAACAAACTCAATCTAAGTGAATAAATGAATGAACACGTAACCAAATAAGAAAGCGAGGAAACAAGGCTGAGGGAGCTGGTTTTAGTTTGGGGCATTTTGAGCTGGAAAATGAAGTCCAAAAATCTGCCCAAATTAAAGGAAGTCATCAGCATACAATGTCCAAACTATACTATTTCAGCAGTATCATAAAAAATGAGCCAGTTTAGCTAGGTACTCCTATATTTTGGTCATTCTTTGAGAAATACAGCACAGTGTCATGTCATTGAGCCTAAAAGAGTGATAGCTGGGGATCAAATCTCAGCTCCACCTCTGACTACTGTGACCTTGATCAAACTGTATAATCATTTTATTCCTGAGTTTCCTAATCTGTAAAATGGGAATAATAATATTAGCTTCCTCATAGAATAGTCAGGACTTCATAAATGATCATTAGCCTTCAACCATATGCTAGAAACCTGAGGTTAGTAGACCAAAGACATTAAGTAAACTAATCATCCAAAATTCTCAACCAAAAGATATTATCTCTTTGTACAAGACACTATATTGAATACAAAGCTTCAGACTGGAATAGATATATTCTAATACAGTAAGTTTAGGTAATTATTGACTTTTTACTTGGCATTTGCTAGCTTTCCAATAGTTTTCAAAAATAAACATTCCACTGATTTATACTTAAATATTTTAAAGATCATGAAAATTAAATCATTACTGGGGCTTTTAAAAAACTTTAAATAATAAACAAGTACACAATAAATAGAAGATATATCATTTAGAAGTCAGTAATTTATGAAGTTTAAAATCAAAGGTTTGTAGATACTATTATATGGACAAGTTATTTCAATAGAGGTTTCCTTATTCTACTGTATTATACTTGCTATGTCTGGGTTCTCTCATATCTGGGTCCTTCTGCCACTGATAATGGGATATAAAAATAAAGGATGGGCATGGGACACCTGGGTGGCTCATTGGGTTAAAGCCTCTGCCTTCGGCTCGGGTCATGATCCCAAGTCGTGGGATCGAGCCTCACATTAGGCTCTCTGCTTGGTGGGGAGCCTGCTTCCTCCTCTCTCTCTCTGCCTGCCTCTCTGCCTACTTGTGATCTCTGTCTGTCAAATAAATAAATAAAATCTTAAAAAAAAGAAAAAAAAGGATGGGCTAAATACTTTGTTCAAAACAAACTGTTAGATCATAAATACATTTTTAAAATTTTTATAATTTAAATAATTTTTAAGATCTTTTTCTCATCAAAGTATACAACCCCTTCTGTAAATTAAAAAATCTTTTATTGTGGCTTAACTATAAATATCTCTAACCTAATTTATTTAGTGCTTCCTTACAAGAAAAAAAGCTAAAATTTGTCAGATAATAATAATATATAATCATTCTACTATCTGTATACCCTGCTTTCTTTATTGTAGTTAGTTTTTCATGATTTTGGAATTTCCATGATTATGGAAGTTTACATCTTTTGCAATTTCTTGCATTTAATACACTTTCTAAAATATCCACTATGTATATATTTATTTATGTCTTTATTTTTGTATTTGGCACTCCAACATTGGCACTGATTGAATTTAGCAAAGAGTAACAGAGTTTTAATTGAATTTTGCAAGAACCTAAGCAACACGAAGGTAAAGATTTTCTCTCTCTTGCCCTTTCAACTTCAGACCAACAAAACTACCTACTGCATACCGACTGCAAGGTGGGTGCTCAATAAATATGTATATAAAGGAAAAAAGAAAGGAGAGACAGAGGACAAGAGATAGGGAAAAATGAATTAATCACATTTTTTCCCTCAAGAGACTTAGATGCAGCATTAGGATATATGGTATGTACATAAAAAACTATGAACAATCTGTACAGTGATGCGCACTTCAGTATACTATAATTACACTTCCTATATAGCATTTAAAAATGGAAAACTCTAGGTTGTAGTGTTTTCAAATTTATAATTCTTTATATTAGCTTTATATTAAAAAGAATTATTTAACAAAAATGAGAGTAACAGAGCTGACCCAACAGGACTTAGTATGTGCTAGTATTTTTAATTGAATTAAGTTATCCAATCCTCTCAACTCTCCAATAATATTGGAGGGTTATTATATCCTTTTCTTTTTAGATGAAGACATTGAGGAATATAGTAGGAAATGCAAGACTCTGGGTTTGAACTCAAGCTGTCTGATGACAGAAATGACGACAACCAAAAATAAGTCTTTGAAAGATCAATTACGTCCTTTACTGTCAATATCCTCAAATTTTTATACAAGATTTCATTCATTTTTCTTAAATTGAATTTATAGTAAAATAGTAATAGTTATATATAACTATGTAAATGTTATTTTAAATTATTAAAAGTTTAAATTTATTAAACAGCCTAAGTGTTAATAATTATGCTTGATCAAAAAATTTGTTAAGAACACTTTTTTTTTTTTTTTTTTTATTTGACAGACAGATCACAAGTAAGCAGAGAGGCAGGCAGAGAGAGAGAAAGAGAGAGGAGGAAGCAGGCTCCCCACTGAACAGAGAGCCTGATGTGGGGCTCAATCCCAGGACACGGAAATCATAACATGAGCCAAAGGCAGGGACTTTAACCCACTGAGCCACCCAGGGACCCCTAGAGTGAAACAAGCAACCAAGGAAAATCTAAGAACATGTCAATATGTCAATATTCCTCTGGCTCTAGATTTTGTATCTCTAGATTTCTAACTGTACTTCAGATCAGAGTTCAACTATATTCCAACAGTGGTCAATTATTTCTAGTGTTGCTTTTGTTAGATATCTGTAGTTACTATACCACTAACAGTGGCCAATGGATCATGTGCATGTTGGCTAATTTTAGCAGATCTTTAGACTAGATTTCTCTCTGAACTAAATTTATCTTATAAAGAAGTCCAATCCTCTTGAATATTTTAAAATCAAACTTGAACATATTTTTTTTTTGTAAATTTATTCATTTGTCCCCACTAACAAAGGAATTGAGAAACTGAAGACAATCAGTTGAACAAAATCAGGTTGTCAAAATTCAGTGTATTCTGTGCTGAGACTTCAGGAAAAAATAATAATAAAAAGATGAAAGTAGATGCATTGTTTTGTGTATTAGATTGAACAAGAGAGCCAGGCTTTTGAAACTCATTTTTACTGACCGATTCAAGGAAAAATTATGTAAAATTTCTTGCAGCTTTCATCTCGCATTGACTAATATGCTAAAAGGATTTCTCTTGACATTTTTGCAAAAAAAAAAAAATCCTAATTCTAATATTAAAGCAAATACTTGTTTATCTAAGTATTTTAAGCTGTTTTAACACTGTATTCCTCAAGAAAGTAAAGTGCCAATGTTGGTTTGATTTGGATCATGGGTTATAGCAAAGAACTATGAAACCTATGATGAAAAAGGTACTTTTCATTCACTGGATTGAAAACCAAGACATGGATGACAGATTTGACTTTACTATTAATAGCCTTTTAATAATTACACTATAAAAAAAAGGAACATATATAAGTCAAAATTAAGGGCATCATAAGCAAACAACCTTTGGCAGTTTTCCTTGGAAAACCGTATCTTAAGCATGTTCCTCTAGATTATTGAAGAATTTTGGCATATTAAGGCAATTTATATCTAACCTAGTAAAATTTATAGCACATATGTTCAATAGAAGAAAATAATTGCTAAATTAAGGTACCTCTCACTTTGTGGAGACAGTCTGTTAAAATTCATAACTTATTTGCCTATGAAGTTTTATGAATTGATATCTGTGCCATAGAATGTGATCTTTTAATATTATAAAATTTGAAGTATATAGTTAGTTTACAGTATAGTCCTGTAAGTTCTCCGGTCAAATAAAGGGTATAAGAGACTGTATCCATCTCTAATTTGATAATAATTAAAAGATCTATTGTTCTATGAAAGTAGAGAATTTGCTGAAAAATGGAGCTCACTCCATTATGACTGAACCTACAATATCAGAGATGTACATTAGTTAGGACAAGGCATTTTCTTTCAAGTTAACCTCCTCACCTTTTATTTTTCATACATTTGTTTTAACAAATGGATTTTATTTATACTTTGCTCATAAGCTACAACAACTCTAAAGACTGTTTTTAATGACCAATCACCAGGAGCACATTTTGTTCCTCTGATATGTTCCCCTTCACTATGCAGAATTGACCTCACATGAAAGTGACCTAGGGAAAATAAAAACACTAAGTGATTGCTAGGATCGGGGAGGTAATTTTCAGAATTATCCATTCATTTGCATATTCAAGATACATTTGTTAAGCCACTATATTCCACACCAAAGAGTGTCTCAAGTGAACACTGATCAGTGAAACAGACGTATCAGTGGATACTTACCAGTGAAACAAACTGGAAAAAAATAAAACTATAGCTCCAGAGATTTTTGATGAGGTGGTCATGGCAAGAGGAGGAAACAAACAAGCATATATGTATAGTATTAAATACTATGAAGAAAAATGCAGTATTATTTAAATGAAAATAAATTAATTTCTGAATCAAAATGATAAATTTCACTTCTGAGAATAGTTAGATTTCTTTTAATCAGAATACATACCCCAATCACCCTACCCTCTATTTGAAAGTAACTAAAGGGATTAGATCTTTCAGTGGCTTCTCATGGTTCCCATACCTGCCACCTGCCTTGATTAACACCCTCCATGCTTCTCTACATGCATCATATTACAACCACACTGAGGGTTTTTTTTTTACACCTATTGTTCCAACTTCATTCTACCCCTTTACCCCACCCCACCTCCAAATCCAGCTAATTCCTAAATATGATTTCTGCACAGAAGCCAACTCTGGATGAGGATCCCTGCTTTCACTTTCCTAGCATCTTTACCTGTCCTTTTAGGAACTTATTACAATTTCTATTATGTAATGACATAATGTACCTTGTGTGTTTATCATCTATCTCTTTCATTAGCCTGCAGGTTCCATGGAATGAGGGGAGGTGGGGCACTGGAGGCAGCTGTGTCTCTCCCTTGCCAATGTACTTTCAGTATCTTGCACCCTGCCTAACAGAAAATAAGCATTTAAAAAATTGCGAGAGAAAGAATAATTTTCCATAAAAAATATCTCTGGTTTACAACACATGGTTTTATGCAACACATGGCAAAGTGGGTTCTGGTGAGAGCTGGTAATATCTTTTTAACCATGTGACTAAGCAAATGATTCCAGTTAAATCTTGTGTTTTTAAATCTGTGTTATACACTGTTCCTGCCCTAGACTCTGCTGGAAGTCTACTGCTTGCTTGCAGGCTCATACTCTCAATGACAGATGGTTTTTAATCTTTGCTATTTGGCTTCCAGAGTGGGTGTATATTGCTAACTCATGTATTTTCTCCCAACATGTAGAAAATGACTCTGGTGGCCATACTCTGTGAGGAATCAGATACTTTCTGGGCTCTGTAGCTATGGGAGAAAGGTTTTAAATGCTTTCTGGTGGGAAGAACCACTTTTTGCTTGGAATTATTGTTGAAAAAATATCCAACTATGAAAAGCCACAGTTGTGTAAATCATAAAGTCATTTCAACACTTTATTGTTTGATAACCTCATGCCCAGTACTCTGAAGGACGCAAATACATATTAGCAGGAACATACAGTGTTGGTAATATTTCCTACTTTTTTGACATGAAAAATTGGAATTCTCCTTGAAAATGGGAAGAATCCTTCCTTTGCACCTAGTATATTCTAAATCTCCATTGTGGCACTTGTCAATTTTTAGAGTACTATTTCCACATCTGTCTCTCTCTTTCAACAAGAAACTGTCTTTTCTCTTCTTACCCCTAAGACCTGGCCCAAAAAATAAGGCCCATGATAAATAGTCAATTAATATTCACTGAGCAAATCACAAATAATAAATAAGTCCTCACATTGGAATAGACACTCCCTTGTCTATTTCAGCCAAGCAAGATGGAGCTCAGGAGCCACTCAGGAAATAATGCTCTCATATGCAGCATCTATTCCTTTAAACCAAGTACTAAAGGTTTTCTCAAACCTTTAAGCCCCCAAAAGATTTTCCGACGTGGATTTATGCCAGAACCATTCGGTCCATTAGTTGGCAAATAGCACCCCTTAATAACTGCAGAGGAACTATAAAATTCTATTCCGAATATAATGAAAGCTGCAGGGGATTGTGTATTCATTTATCTTCTAGTAGGAAAACTTGAATCCTCAAACAACAGGGTGTTGCCATGTTAGCGTCCTCCGGAGAATTGAAACCCAAACTGTAAAGAAAGCGGAATGGGTCTGATTGGTATCAGAGCCACCAGAACCTGTAAAGCCTCCATTCTTCATTGGGACCAGAAGATTCAGCTGATAACAGTCTCCCTACCTGTGTCTCTACATGGGAAAGGATGATGCCATTTCACTTAGTATTTTGAGATCTCATATTCTAAAATCATTATTTAATAATCTGAAATAGAAGGTAATAGGTTGTATCAAAGAATAGATAAATGCAATAGAAGTATATTAAAACCAAGTAAAAGGAAGAAAAACAAAAAGAAAAGAATGGGGGAAAGAAGGAGAAAGGGGCGGGGAGGAAAGAACAAAGCAAGGAAGGAAGGGAACTATTAAAATATTTCATTGAGCTTCTCCCCATCCCAGATGTTATTGTATGTGCAGTATTTCAATGTCCTTCCTAGGTAAATAGCAAGGTTTTTCCTTTTTATTAGCACTGCCGCAGCTGCTGTTGCTTACAAAGAGATTCACAAATCAAAATAGATTCAGTTAGCTTTTCAATAATTCTAAAAGGTGGGAGAATATTGCCAGAGAAGGATAGCTCTCCAGTCTCCTAACAAGGAGTCTTGTTAGCAAAACAAAGTGTGAATTGCTCAGAGATAATTCCCTGCGGTTGGTAATTCCACTGGGCTCCTCCGCGCCAGCACGCGCTACTTCCCCTCAATAGACCAATGCCACTGAAAAGAATGTGTCAGAAGAAATGCAAAAAACCTGGCGTTCTTGAAACATTTATTCTTCTAGATTTTTCTTTATGTCAGCATGATTCATACTTATTGGTTCTTAGCCTGGAGCACCTAGCACAACCAGGAGGTGAGGAAGATAGAGCAGCGGGTGAATAATGAATGAGCTACACAAGCAGAAGTTTATATACCCTATCAATAGTAAAGGCAAATGCAGAGTGTCAGGCCAGAATTTTCCTGGATTATTTCTATTATTTTCCCTCTCAGGGGAAAACAGGAAGACGAGAATCAGCAAGAGCCAGAGTGACAAATGCCGGGATTGAGATTAGAAGACTATTCATTTCCCTCTTGCTTCATTCCTCGAAATTGCGTTACAACTGCCTGATTAAGGCATATGGGAAAACAGAAACTTACAGGTTTTTGTCGATGCATCCCTCTATCTCCATACATATCTCGAGACATGTGATGGGAGAGAAAGCATTTGAGTAGAAGACAGAAGGAACGTATCTCTTACCTTAAAAAGTGTTTCATGATATTAAAGGAAATATCAGAATTGTTCATGTCTTTTGAAATTATTACTAGGATTCGTGCCCTTGAAGTGCAAGTTTACTTGATGGGGCACTGGCCACTTAGATAACATGTGTTCTTTCTCTCCCTTCCACTCTGTACTTCATCCTATCTGAAGTGGTCATGGTTCATTATCTGTAGATGATCTTGAGCAGTCTTGCATTCTAAAAAATTATGCAATGGCATCTGCCTCTGTACTTTTGTGCCCTGCTGTACAGATGATATTTCCAGCAAGAGTATGGGGCAAGGGGGCGAGCGTGGAGGCAGGATTTTTCTCAGGCTGATGTTTCTTTGTACCATACTGTGTCTTCCTCTTTCGTAGGTGCCTAATTCAGCAATGAAGTACATATATCACATGGTGACTATTACATATGTTAGAGTACATAATTGGGGTTGTAAAGTATATGCTTGAATGTCTTAACTAATGAATTCCATCAAATTCAATTATCATTCCTAGATTTTTCATTAGCCAATCAAATTGTTTCTTTGGTCTAAGTCATTTCTCACACACTTTCATAGGCATAAACACAATTCTATGAAATAAACTGGGGTGACTGAATCATCTTAGAAGGCATTGTTTGGAGTCCTGTGTTACTGAAGTTTGGGATTCCTAAAGAATTGACTTTCACATTATTCTCATCGAATACAAGAGAAAGGATGTTAGAGTATGAGACTGTGTCTTCAGGTCTATATTTCACTATTTGCATCTTGACTCATTTTTCCTGAGGAAGTTGGTTATAGTAGGTCACCAATACTAAAACTGCACAGAACTAAACTGATTCTTATAAATGCATGGGCTTACAACACAAGCCTATTGGAGAGATTTATTTAATAGCACAAATCCTTTACCTTTTCAGAATGAACGGTTTCTGTACCACAAGTTTCTCCTCTCCCTCATGCAGTATGATACTTTGGTGCACAATCATACTTTTATTGTTGAAATTTGCTTCTTTTCTAATTCTCATAATTTCTTTACATGGACTATTAAAGTGGTTCTGAAAACACCTATATATTCAGAATCAAAAGTGCTTTAGTTTCCTAGGAAGGAACTGTCACAGTGCTAATACATCATGTTATTTCAATACCTTTATAATGAAGGACATGTGCTAATGTTCTGGCAGCCCGGTTCCTACCATTCAGTTCTTAAAATATTTCCATTTTATTTTATTTAATGTCTTCTATGAACAATTTTATCTTCCTTTATGCATATATTTTGAGAAACACCTGAAAACATAGCCTGAAGCCAACCTACAGAAACATTTATTTCTGGGTTTCATGCCACACTTACTTAAAGTCTTGGGATTGAGCTCTAGAACCAGCACTATAAATATGTGTATCAGATGACTCCAGTGAACTCCAAAGGTTAAGAACCACTACTCTACAGTTTGAGAGAGAGCAAGGAAACAGCTGAAGAGAAAGCATGATTAAACTAGATAGTACAAGGGACTTTAAACTGTTTTATTTCCCCTTTCATATGAGTCTTAAATATATTGAGATTAAAAATTCAATATTAAGGATGGCAAAGATAAGAATATCTATTAATTTAGAAGCTTCCCAAAGTTGCTAAATAATAAAGGATCTGGACAATGGCAAAAGGTATTAAATTCATAATTTGTACCAATATTATTTTCTCACCTGAATCTTAAGTCTTACAAAGCTTTCTAAATAACAAGTTATTCTTTCAACATTAGATATGTCTAATAAGCACCATTTGGTTAAGAATTTTAACATGTACTTTTGTTATGGTTTCCATTGAGACGAGTCCCAGGGGTGTTGAACTTTCAAAAGATAATTTATTGATGCAAATAAGCTAAACCTTTTGGGTTGAGGGTTCCCCATTTATATGTGCACATTTCTGTGCTCTCTAATATTAGTAAGAGAATTTTCTCATACTTTTATTTTTAGTGCAAACAAATTATACCTTGTTTGCCAATTTAATATGCCTGCTTCAAAAGTAAGCCTACACTTAAGTGGGAATTAGGGACAAAGAATTGTCTTCTGAGCCATGAAAAGCCGAACTTGCATGGATGAGAGCAGAAAGCAACATTAGATTCAATAGGAAAACTAGAGAGAATGTTTGAACAATAAAATTAATTCTTTCTACATGGTAGACTCCACTGAGACAAGGGTCTAAAAGAGAAAGTGCTCAAAACCTTTAGGTGAACTTTCAGGTTCTCTCAAAATCTTTCAGGTAAAATTATTTTATAAACATGTCCTAAAATGATTGGAATAATTTGTTTTCCAAATCCATAAGAATCCTTTCATAAATAAAAATATCCCTGGTTTTCAGCTAGTTTTAAAGATCACATTTGCAATTTAAGCAGACACTAACTTCAGTGGGACTACGCTTCAAAACCTTAATTTGTAAGTTAAATATTTAGGACTCTAACATCACTTTCACACAAAAACAATGGTATAAATGATAGATGTTCAGAGTCAATTTTTTTTTGAAATCCACAAAATTATAGTTAAATCCTATGATTTGTAAATAGAGCTTTGAGGTGAAAAATAGTAGAAAATGGTACTATATGATTCCAAAACATTAAACCAATTTAGTAACATATTTTTTAAAATCTTGTTTACTTTGAGTAACAGCTCTACAGGGAAGCACATTTGACTCTATGTGAATGAGAAATTAAAAGAGAAGGTAAGGCTTTTCTGAAATACAGAGATCATGGTGATGACATGAGCTGTATTCTCCTGAGTAGAGGAAAGGTATGGAGGAAGGGAAGAGATGTTGGGTAGAGCTAGAGAGGGGCAAAATGATCTCAAGTGTGGGTCCCCAAGCAGTATTGAACTAACTATTGAAGAGAAAGGAGAGTGATTCATGGCTATGTTTGTAACTCAGGGGAACAGGTATATTCAATGATTTTAAATTAATACATATAGTAGTTACACATTCATTTAGAAAGCAGATGAACAGAGGAAATGTTTCAGCAGAGACAAAGAGCATGAATGCTTATTCATGAGTACCCAGGAGCAGTGGGAAGAGAGAACTGGTGAGTCTCATAACCTTCTACTGATGGCTTTTTCTCTGAATTACTTGACCTAACACTCAAAGCTTTACTGAACTCCACTGTTTCTTTCTTTCTTTTATTTATTTATTTTTCAGACTTATTTATTTTAGAAAGAGAGATCGAGCATGGGGCAGGGACAGAGGGAGGGCATTTGGGGGAGAGAGAGGGTCTCCAGCAGACTCCATGCAGAGCATGGAGCCCAATGCAGGGCTCTGTCTGCTCTATCTCCTTAAGATCATGACTTGAACTAAAACCAAGAGTAAGATGCTCAACTAACTGCACCACTCAGGTGCTGAAATACTTCTCTCTCTCTCTCTCTCTCTCTCAAGGTTGATTGATTTATTTGAAAGAAAGAGAGATTACACGGTAGGGGAGAGCACAGGGGAGGGAGAGAGAAACTCAAGCAGACTCTGTCTTGAGCACAGAGCCCCATGCAATGCTCAATCTTACAACCCTGAGATTATGACCTAAGCCGAAAGCAAGATTTGGATGCTTAACAACTGCACCACCAGGTGCCCTGAACTCCAGTTTTTTTTTTTTTTTTAAGATTTTATTTATTTATTCAACAGACAGAGATCACAAGTAGGCAGAGGAGGCAGGCAGAGAGAGGGGGAGCAGCTCCCTGCTGAGCAGAGAGCCCGATGCGGTCTCTCGATCCCAGAACCCTGGAATCATGACCTGAGCCGAAGGCAAAGGCTTTAATCCATTGAGCCACCCAGGTGCCCCTGAACTCCATTTTTTAAGGAATTCTGCCTTCTATGTCTTTCAAAAAGTTAAGCACAGGTGTTCACAAGGACCAAATTTACTAATTTACTGCATTTATATTTATAGGTAGTCCTTTAATTTACCAAATATTTATTGTATACCCACTGTATTTTAGGCACTAAATTTGCTACTTTTAGCCTGGATATTAGACCAAAGAATATTCTGTTCTATTTAAATGCCACTATTTTATATTTTACTATTCCTCTTAATTTTTTGTTAATTAAATTTGGATGGTGTGAGGGTACAGAGAGCCACTGTACCTAGGGATGCAGGACCCAGGAGTATGAATAATCTAGGAAATAAGGCCCAATAACAATGTATTTATCTATTTTTCCTCTATTTCTTGGATGTCAAGGAGGTTTTAGCTGTCCCAAGTAGAGCCCCCTCTACTCCCATTTAACCAGAAGAACAAGTGTGAGGGGTGTGACTAAAAATCTCCATCCAAAGAAAAATTGTTTTCAAAATGAATGTCTGTAATGCATAGAATCTCTTGCTCTGAGCTAAGCCTCTTCTACTAAGCTAATCTGCAGTATAAGAAGCAAAAAGTTAGAAAGCCATCCTGAAAAAAGGGCCCAAAATTCTCTATCAATTCAAATTTTCAGTAAAAAAAAATTGTCTAAAAGAAAACTTTCCAAAATTTCTATTAATATTCTTTAGGTTGAGGCATAAGAGAATTCATCATCTGGGTTCCGAAGACCCCTCTTCACTCTAGATATTCCACTGGGGGAAAATAGTTTCTTTTCCATTGAAGAAAGTTGTTAAAGGATTCTTCAATGTTGGGTAACCCGCCCACCCCTCTTTTCCATTCCATTCTCAAGAAACAAGAACAAAGGATAAGAAGGGAGGGTTGAAAATGTTTGAAGGAGAGTCTTAGAACAGTCAATTCCTGTGTTGCATTATCTCCATCTCCATTTTGCATCTTCAAAAACTGTGAAAACCTGAGGTTAGGGATGCCTGGGTGGCTCACTTGGTTAAGTGTCTGACTCTTGGTTTTGGTTCAGGTCATAATCTTAGGGTTCTGGGATCCAGCCTTAATGTTGGGCTCCCCACTCAATGGGGAGTCTGATTGCCTCTCTCTCTCTCTCTCTCTGTCTCTCTCTCTCTGCCCCTTCCCCTGCTCACACACACTCTCTCTCAAATAAATAAAAAATCTTAAAAAAAACAAACACCTAAACTAAATAAGACACCAGTGATAACATTATCCAACCTTGTGTGTATTTCTCAAATGTTTTTCTCCCCTTATACCTTTCAACGGACTCATCAAAACTGCTTGACCAGAGCTATATCACCTGTTATCTTAATATGTAAACTTTTTGATGTTCCCTTTACTTAGATTTCCAATTAATATGTCTTTGTCTTCTATTCTCCCTTGGCCAACAAACCTTGACCATCATGGAGCCTGAGAGGGATAAAAAAATTAATTTATTTATTCAACAATGATTTTAGTGATGCACCTGGGTGGCTTAGTCATTAAGCATCTGATTTCAGTTCTGGTCATGATCCCAGGGTCCTAGGATCGAGCCCCGCATTAGGCTCCCTGATCAGCAGGAAGCCTACTTCTCCCTCTCCCACTTCCCCTGCTTGTGTTCTCTCTCGGCGCATCTCTGTGAAATAAATAAATGAAATCTTAAAGAAAGAGAAAACAATAATTTTTGTTAAGTACTTCATATGCCAGTCACTTTCCTAAGCCCTATGTCCAGGTTTCTGTTCTCATGGCAATTTCATGTTAGTGAAGAGATAGACCCTTCTGAAAGAACAAATACATAAATATTCAGAGCCACTAAAATACTGGTTATCCAGTAACTCAAATCATATTTTTTCTACATTTTCCTTCAAGGTTTTTCCAATGATCTTTCTCTGATCTTACTGATTCTTAGAGTTGTCAACCATGTACTAATATCTATCTGATCCACTTCCTTCAACTGTTTTAAGGTTTTATATCTCCTTAAATGGAAAGGACAAGGAAATGCATAAATTTACATATTACACAAAGCTATATTGCCTGATAAATCTAATCCAGATAGCTGGGCCCAAAAAACACCAGGATGGCTAGAGTGTAGTCCTTATGAAATCAAATACCCTACAAACCAATTCACAAAAACCGTCTTTTCTGATCCTGAGATTTTTCTTAATTATATTTTCCATGATTAAGTGTTCTATTCTGAATAAATCTTTTGCTCTATTGTTCTTCTGGCCAAGTGACTTTGGTATGGATTAAGTGAGACTAGTCACTTTTTAATTCAATAAAGATTATATGCATCTAGTCAATATAAAAACAGTAATAGACTTCAGAGAATTCACTGTAGTAACAGAAAAGAAAATGATTTAATTAAAGATATTGGATATAAAGCAGAAAAGAGAGGACAAGAAAATACATAGCAACTTATGTATATATTTTTAATATAAGAAGAGATAAACCAATATCCTGAAAAAGTTGTAGAAATAGGGTATAAATTAATAATTTCCCTAATTATCACTTAAAAATAAACTAGTAACATTTAAATGCAATACATAACTGAGGACCATTTTAATAATAGAAATGATTTTTATATTTGCTTATGCTGATACTTATTTCAGCCTAATAAAATATTTTATGGAGAGTTAAATACTTTTTGTGGTAATTTAATAAAAGCAAAAGTTTTGTTCCTTTCATTAGTTTATTTAGCATTGATTCATTTTTTTATTTGAATATATTTTTCCCCAACTTTAGCATTTAAAGAATCTTCATTTTGCCAAGCATTTAACTATTTAAGTAATGTGTAGCTAAGCATAACTTGAACATATGCCTAATAGAATACTCTAGTTCACATGAACATGGGGGAGAACTCAATATAATACTATAGAGAAACAAAGCCAAAGTAAGAAATATATAACATAGATAGAAAAATACATTTTTTAAAAACGCAGTAAGAATGTGAAGCAACTAAAGGATATGTTGAAGGCTAGAAAAATATTTCAGGTGCTATGAACTCTGGAAAGCTGTCCATTTCCTAACATTATAAAATTCACATTTAACTACCTGAAACATTTTCTAATTTTACTACATCCATCTAGATTAGTCATTGATCACAATTTGTATCAACAATTATGATGAACTGAGATGAAACAGTCACCACTCCTATTCATATATGCATATCTCAACAGTAATATTATTGTAAATATTTATAACTATATAGATCAACACAACTAAAAATTTAAAAACCTCAAGGGTAAAAAAAAGAACTCAAAAGCAGAGTACAAAGTAAGTAGAAAGGCTAACAGGTGATGTCATGATTGAACAGGGAGGGCTTGGTCCCTTATCAAGTCTCTAATGATTAGAGATCCGGAACTGAAAATCTCAAATACATTCCAGACCGAAGAAGAGCTACCTTCTCTTTGATGAAACAGCAAGAAAATTGCACTCATTGATCCAGGAAAGTGACGAGAGCTTGTCTGCCTAAGAATCTACAGGAAATGGGGGAAATAGTAGCTCTACTGGGACAAATCAAAACCAGGGCATGGTATATGCCAGTATGGGGTTTAAATTTATATTATTCACCATGCATGAATCCTTCAAAATTTTACATAAACTAGTGGAAACCTACAATTTTGTATAGAAACATATCTGAGCCAGAGCACACAGGACCCCTTAGTTAAAAAAAAAAATCTGGAAAATGATTTTCAATTTAACAATTAATGATAAGGCCCCCACATGAGAATTGCCCAACATAACCAAGAATAAGCAGGTACCATAAGCTAGAATCTTAAAAATTTGAAAAATAATTGTGAGGAAAAGAAACTTTATAACTTTATAAAAAGAAATTAATAAATTTGAAAAAGAAATAATACTCAAAGAGAAGAAAAATATAATTTTCAAATTTAAAAACTTAATGAAAACTTTAAGAAGGAAAAGAGAACATTAATGGCTATGAGTTATATCTAAAGAAATTATCTGAATGAGCACAAGAGTGTTAAGTTATGGAAAAGTTAAGAGACAGGAAAGAATAAAATGAAGTACATCATATATCTACTAGGAATTGGGGATGGATAATTGTAGGATAATAGCTGAGAATTTTCCCTGTTTGAAGAAAGACCTGCATACCATATAAAGAATCATTCCAGTCATGAGCCAGATAAGTAATAATAAATTCACCCATAGATATTGTAACAAAGCCACCGAACACCAAAGATAATGCAAAGACCTTAAAACTCAATTAGAACAGACAGTATATAAAAAAGCAATGAAAAAAATGGTCAAGTATTGATGGAAAACAGCAAACTCAAATTCCATGCTTATATAGGCCATTTTTTCAAGAGTGAGATCAAAATAAATACATTCTCAGAAAATGGCTAAAGAAGTTCACCACTCAAAACATTTTGAGTAACAAAATATGTATTCTCTGCATTTTAGTGAAATCCTGGTTGTAAATGTTTTAATCTTGAAAACTTGGTTATTCTAGGACTCAGTAAACCAAAAGACATTATCATCAATGGAATATTGTTAAAGACAAAATTCATTGCTAGCATATCTTTATATACCAAATGTTTGAAAATTTTAATAGCATAAGAGAGTTAGTAGCTAGCTAGTTAAGTGGCCTAAAATGTGGAAACTGTGCCCTCTCCTGAACATTTACCTTTTGGGGGGTTGTAAGCCATAGCATTGCTATTCTTCTGAACAGCAACTTCACATGTGAAATCTCTATGCTCTCCTAAGTTCATCTTTCTAATTCTCTGATGGTCATTAGAGTAGCCTTATGCATTTCAAAATGCACATTCAGACACTTAGATGTACATATACATGTATAAATGCCTATTTTGCTAAAATTTTACATAAACTAGTGGAAAAAACATATGCTAAAATATTCTGGAATAGTGTGAAAATTTTATAATTTAGTGGCTAAAACTTTATACCAATCTCTTGCTCAACACATTTAAGAAATATAGGATAGCTGAGCAGAGGTTGTAGAAAAGACTTTGGAATCACTGGAGTGAGTTATTACCAAACAACTTATGATCATTCACAGCTTCTCCATATTGAAACAAGTAATTCTGTGAAGACAGAAGAGCATAGACTAATGACTGAGTAGCTTAACAAAACTATGCCTTTACCCAGGACAAAAACTTAAGAACTCCTAGAGAAGACCAATTATTAAGACAAATGTGTGTAAATAACTTCTCTACCTCTTAAATTGATTAGAATATTTACCAATCAATTATAGTCCTTTATATACCTGTAATGTTTTCTTATGTCCTAAACAGAATGTGTCAAGATAATTAAGTATTCAAAGCCTCCTAGCAAGACAGTGGTATATAACTAGAATATTATTATCATTCTACTTAATTCTTGAAGTTAATGTACTTATTTATTAAGATAATCATAAATTAGGAAACAAAGGAATGAATTTAATAGAAGAAAAGCAATAAACACATTTATGAAAGGAATGCACCACATAAAAGTGAATTAAAATTTGCTATCAAATATATAGAAAATTAGATGGAGATTTTGTCTCACAATAGCTTATTGATGGGCAATATTAAAATGGTATTATAAATGAGCATATTCTAAGCTATCCATGTAGAAGGATTACAGGAATAATCCTGTGCATGATCACTAAGAACTGAGTGCAAATGTAAGTCTAACTTACAAGAATAAAAATGTGGAAGGACTAACAAAATTAAATTTTGTGTAATAACGTTGTAAAAAAAAAGGAATAAAGAAATTTCAAGATAAAATGAGATAAAACAAAGCACCAGATGAGGACATAAAGTAAACATATGCCATTACAAGAAACATTGTACACTGAGGACCAAAAGGAGAGAAACTTGTCTAAATTGTAAAACAGTGGTGGATGAGAGGATGTAATATTCTGGAGGAAAGAATGTTGAAATCTGCTCCTGCATTTATTTAAAAAGACAGATATTTATCTTTTTTGAAAACTTTTAATACAATTCTGACAATGGAAAGATGCATTTTTGATCCTCTCACATATTTCTAAATATTGAAACTGCACTTGGAAAGCTTATTGTAATAAATCTGAAGGTTTTTCTGAAATATGGGCACAACATGACAGTTTTTTAGGTGATAAGTTATCTTATGATTTTGTGCTTACTCTCCATAGGGGCAAAGGAAAACCGGAAAAAAAAAAAAAAACCTTTTAGGAAAATATCTTTCCAAAATGGCTCCCTGTCAAGATGGCAGCTGAGTACAGAGACTGAATACAATAATCCTTTGGGCTTAATGGTTGTTTTGATGTTCCATAGGAGAAACGATCACTCTGTCTTGGCATCCAAGAAAGCACTGCTCCAGGCATAGAGCAATCCTGCTCACATCTCTCACACCTCCCACTTATTAACGGGCACATTCCAGGTAGAAGATATGATAATGAATATTTTATGTAGTTTTAAGACTTCTAATTCTAAAACTATTGGAGGTTTTTAATCAACTGATATTAAATTTTTGAGTATAAATGTAAAAATCTTTAGTTTTATAATTTGGTTTTACAATTTAGCTGCTTGAGTAATTTTTTTAGACTGCTTTATGGTCAGCATGCTTCAAGTTCATTTAGGATGCAAAGTTTCTTCTCACACAATCTACCACAATCAATAAGGGAATCATTTCCAAAAAAAAGTATTCATCTAAAAAAAAAAAAGTATTCCTCTAATAAAAATTGTCTGTAGTCAGAAAATTTGGCATCAATCTACTTTTATTTACCAACATCCTTGTATTTTTTTCTTTATAAAAGCACTTTGGAGAAGGAAGAGAAATTAAAACAAAAAGGAGGGAAATTTATGTACAACTTTAAAAACTCTATGCAATTTTGCCTGATTTTCATGTAGTCTAGTATTCAATTCTTAGCTGGTCTTCTCTGATTCCATTACGGTAATGACAGGATGGCAGTGTTTTCCCACCATATCTTCTGTATAGATAAAAGCATTCAAACCAAAAACCTAACAGTTTGTGTTTTTCTACTGAAAGAAATATCTCTTGTAAGTAGGGAAGATGATTACGTGCATGTACCTGACTTAGAAATAATCTTTGTGTTCATCATAAAGTTGAATTTATATTGTTATCAAACATGTACTTCAGGTTTTTTTCATATATCTCTAACATACCATTTAGGTTATAGATCTCTGATACCTTAGAATACTGGACAGTTTAGAAAAATCCATTGTGTCTCCCTCCCAGTTTTTTTTTTTTTAATTTGGTATTTTTTCTTCTTTCTTTAATGAAAGATTTACTATTTACGGTTTATTTATTTATTTGAGAGAGAGAGAGCAGGAGAGAGAGAACCAGCCAGGGGGAGGTGCAGTGAGGCAGAGGGAAAGAGACTGTCTCTGATGAACTGAGAGCCCAATGAGGGGCTCGATCCCAGGAACCTGAGATCATGACCTGAGCCAAAAGCAGAAGCCTACGGACTGAGCTGCCTAGACACTGGAAACATAATTTAATGGTTACAAAAATGTTTGTAAAGTATTAGCTAACACATTGTAGTGACTGAAAATTACCTTTCCTGTTATTTACTGCTCAGAAAGTAAATTTTATATGTATTTATTCTATATCTATAAAGTAGAAAAACGTTATTTGGTTTCTTATACTGAAACTTCTTGTTTATATATAGCGAAGTTCCTAACAGGGGAAAAATAATTCTTCTACAATAAGCTTTTCCATTCATGTCCTGAAACTAACTCTTTCACTCATATATAAGTCATATATTTATTTGATATGGATGCTGAAATTTAGTTCATGGAACAGAATATTTACCTGTTTGTTTGTCTCTGTATAAGATGATTCTGGACTGTGGTGAGTGTCTTCCTATATACACATGAAGGATTAGATACTTGTCTTTCTTCTTTCCCAAAATGCCATCAGTATTGTGAGGCTCTGAATATAGGTGGAAAACAGACTCAATACTGCTGGTATTTCTTATTAAAATAATAGCCACAATGCAGAATAGAGCAACACTGAAATTTTATGAAACGTAACCATGAAATAAAACACCTGTTTTTTAAAAAAAGCTCATGTTCTGGAATTTATATCCAAATGCATGTTTTCCTTCATTGCGGTCATCTTAGATTTTAAAAATCCTGCCACTGTTGAAAATATTTTGGAACTGTTTTTAGAACCAGTTATGCACAAGGAAGCATCTCTCAACAAACCCTGGGAAGGCAGTGTTCATTACCGTCAGTGCAAATGTGAAGGCGATCTTTCACATTTCAATGAGTTTTTGACCTCATCAAGTATATTTTTATTTTAAATGGTCTTTTTTTTTTTCATAGACAAAAAGATGGATCAAGCAGATAGAAGAAGGGTTTTGAGGCTGATGGGCCCGTGAGATCACATGTTGGGGAAAGAAAGCATGAAACTGTTTCTAGATATTAAAAACCACACACACACAGAGGAAACATGAAGTTTCAGGCTGGATCCATAAGTATGAGTTCATTGTTTTACTCACTCCTTGTTATATCATTTAATTATACACTCATTCTAGGCAATCATGTAAGGTCCTTTCTAGAACCTAAAGACTATATATAACGTGTACCCGCTACCTCTTTTAATTGGGATACAGGACTTTACTGGAACCTGTAGTACTCTGCATGACACTTGATATTCAGTTTGCATAGGGATGAATAAAATGGACCCTAAAAAGCCAGCTTATACCAGGTCCAGATGGGTTCACTAATGAACATTACCAAACACTAAAGGAAGAAATGACACTGGTGTTCTACAATCCTTTCCAGAAGACAGAGACAGAGGGAATACTTCTAACTCATTCTATGAGACCAGCATTATCCAAACTCCCAAACTAGACCCATGCATTACAAGAGAACCACAGACCAATATTCCTCATAAACAGAAATGCAACAAACCTCAACAACAGCCAACCTGTAAGTGATCCTGGCAGAAGAAAACAGAATGGAGCTTGGAGGGATACTCTGCCTCCTGTAAAAAAAAAAAAACAAAAAAAAAAACTGTTCATTTATTCAACCAACATTTACTGTGCAGAACATTATTCTATGTGGTCATGAGATCAGTCTTATCACCCTCCCTCATTCAGTCACTTATTAATTTTGTCACCCAACAAATACTTCTCAAACATGCACAGTGTATCAGGCATTATACCTGGGGTTAGGAAATATAGCAGGGAGCAAAATGGGCCAAATTACTGCTTTCATGGAACTTACATTCTATTGAGGAAACAGACAATAAATAAGATCTACATGTAAAATGCAGACATGTATATATAGTAAAGATATCTGTGGTAAGATTGAAACACATTGTTGATGTGTGCGAGGAGGAGGAGATGAGAATTTAACATGTACATGGGGGTGATATTTATATCAGTTGTTCAGAAATGGCCTCTTTGAGAAGTTGACTTTATGTAAATCCCTAAAAGATGTGAAGGAGGGAATCTTAACAATGTCTCCTGGAAAAGAGAAGGTAGATGGAGAAGACACAGTAACTACCGAAGGATGTGAGAAGGGATGAGCTTGGAGATGAAATTGAGAAGATGGGATGACACTGACCCATGCAGGGCCTTGTCGGAAGTGGACAGAGCTTGGCTCTTCCACCTCATTTAATGGGAAGCCATTAGAGGGTCTTTCCATGGGGGAATGCCATAAAATGGTGATTTAAAAAGTTCATTGCAGTTTCTGTGCAGAAGGATATTTAGATATCAAAAGTTCAGGCAAAGAGCCAACAGGAAGTTATTAGAGTATGATAGGCAAAGAAACTACCGGAGGTGAGTAGCTTTAATTAGGCTCGTGAAAGGATAATGGTGAGAAATAAAGAGATTTGAGACATATTTTGAATAGAATCTGTAAGACATGTTGATGGATTAGTTATGGGGAAGCTAAGAGAAAAAAATAAACCAAGAATTCTCCCACGTTTTTGCCTTGAACAACTTGGCGAAGCCATTTACTGTGATGGGAAGGACTCAAATGGGAACAGATGAGGGAGGAGAAAGCCCATTTTAGTTTTTACACAGTAGCTTTGACATGCTCGTTGGACTTCCAAGAGGTGTCAAATAGGCAGTTAGATATGAGAGGTTGACCCCAGAGGGAAGACTGGGATGAAGATATCAAAATGAGATCTGTATGAAGAAAGCTCCTCAGTAGCAAATTAAGAAACACGTTGGTAAAGTTGCTTAACTATTAGTGACATGTATTATTATGTCACCTTATTATGTCTATTTATGAATTCTAACTTTAGGGAACACATGGGTCGATCCTACAGGTAGTTACTATCAAAACTTGGGTCAGCCTCTATGGGAATCTCTTGGCGTATGCCCCATGTTGGCAGCACAGGGGTAGCAATCCACATATGATGTTCTCGCATGGCAAGAGAAAGCAAGATAGCTGAAAGGAGAGAGTGTGACCGAAAAGGACCTTTGAAAAACATAGCTCTCTTTCCTAATCGGAGAGCAAAATCTTTTCTAGAAAATTACCAATAGACTTCCCCAGTGTCTTCCTATCCAGAGCAGTATTGAATGTCCATCCCTAAACCATTCCTTGCCGAGGGAGAAGAGTATTATCTAAACTTGATAAGACAAGCATGAGTCGCTTCTTCTAGCTGAGGTTCCTTCATTAATGAAAAAGCGAGGATATATTGGGAAGGTAATCATCCATGTCCGTCACACGTGGCACTGGTATAGATGGTACTTAAAATCAGGACAGGATGATGACACCAAAAATAAATCCACTGTACATTCCAAATATTTCCACTTTCTCTCTGTAATATCCATTATATGGCTACTGGTAGAACAAAATCATACATTCACCTAGAATGTCACTTATCAATGAGTTGCTTTTAAAAGTGAAAGAAAATCAAAACCCAGAACATCAGATGGTAATTATGAGGATTATCTCTTCCATAGATGAGAATTACACAGACACACACACAGAGACATACACACACTCACAGCATGATTTCTGGTTTCTTCCTGTTTTTATGTTCACATGGGTGAAACAAAGCCTAGAATATTATGATCTTAAGTATGTTTATTGTGGACTTAAATTCGGTAGATCTAATAGCCATTTTATCTTTATGAGCCATAATTTCCTCATCTTTGAAATAACTCACAGCTTTTGCCCTTGCTCTTTATTCAGGAAATTTTTTTCTTTTTTTTTTTTTAGATTTTATTTTATTTTATTTTATTTTATTTTATTTGAGAGATGGAGATCACAATAGGCATAGAGGCAGGCAGAGAGAGGAGGAATCAGGCTCCCCACTGAGCAGAGAGCCTGATGCAGGGCTCAGATCCCAGGACCCTGGGATCATGACCTGAACCAAAGGCAGAGGCTTTAACCCACTGAGCCACCCAGGTGCCCCAATTTTTTTCTTTTTAATTCACATTTTCTACTTCAAAATACCAAATGAATTAAAGTACATGACTATGCTTTCTTGGCCACAGTAATTGGTCTAAGGATGGGCACTAAATGCAAGCAAGTTAATTATGAAACTCCTTCATATGATTATAATGACTTTATTCACACATTTTTTTACTTGTTGGCTATTAACCTAGGTTTTCCTCTGTCTCTTAATTTAAAAATGGAATGAGAACAATGGCCTGCAATTTTGTACTATGTTTTTAAAATGTTAAAATTAGTCATTTGCCTATATGCCAAGATACAGATAAAAACCTTTCTTGGAAAAAATACAGCTGTATTTGTGGGTTTATGGGGTTACAAGTAATAAATTGGAATACAGACAGGAAAAGGAGCTAATATCACAAGATTAGCTCCACTGGCTCCTTAGTTTGCCTACCTACAAAACACAATTTTCTTGTTTGCTAACTCCAAGGCCCTTTTTTAAAAACCCACAACCACAAGACATATACATCATTTGGCTTAGGTGTTGGGAAGGTGCTTGATTAAGTTATCTGAAATGCATTTTCTAAATGACAGGAACTAAATTAGACATGAGAATTTTTCACAAATAAAATGTGATCAATGCATTTGAGTGTTTCACAGCCTAGTCAGAGACTGCACATAGTATGTTAAGTAAAATAAACAGAAAGAGGAATAAGAAATGTCGAGGATAAATGAGATCCAGAGAGAGTAAGATCTCTGAGGAAGGAAAAGAGGGAAAAAAAAAAAAAAAAGTTCAGATGTAAACATATTGATCCAAGGACTGTGCTGGAAAGTAAATGAAATCAGTTAAAAGAGAGAGAGAGAGAGAGAGAGAGAGATTAAATCAGCTAAGAATGAGGAATAATCCCCATTCTTAGAATATAAGAATATATAGACTATAAGAATCAGAAATGGGGGCGCCTGGGTGGCTCAGTGGGTTAAGCCGCTGCCTTCGGCTCAGGTCATGATCTCAGTGTCCTGGGATCGAGTCCCGCATCGGGCTCTCTGCTCAGCAGGGAGCCTGCTTCCTCCTCTCTCTCTCTCTCTGCCTGCCTCTCTGCCTACTTGTGATCTCTCTCTGTCAAATAAATAAATAAAATCTTAAAAAAAAAAAAGAATCAGAAATGGAATAATCAGAAATATTAGAAGGAGAGCTTAGAAAATTCACAGAATAACCTGAATTCCAGAAAAATCAGTTTTGGGGTGTGTGCACATTTAATAAAGGGGATACGGGATAGTATTTGAACATAAGCTTATGTGTGTGAATGTGTTAGGTTATCCTATGAATGTGGCCTTTCACCTGCCACTTCTGTGAACAGGGTTAACAGGTACTAACTGCTCATTCCTTTCCTGAGACTTTCCCATATGCCAAGCACTGTGGCAGAAACAAATAAAAGATGGGGGCTTCTGTCCTCAAAGAGGTCAGCATCTCTGATACACAGATAAAAAGCAATGTGATCAAATATATTTGCCACAGCTCCTATCCTGGTAATTTTTTTTTCCTTGTTTTAAAATCTTATCCAACTCGTCCATTGGCATTTAAATCATGACTATCTGGTTTATACCCTCCTTCCATACAGTTACTTTATTCTGGTTGTTCTATTATAGAAAACAAAAACAAAAACAAAAACAATGTGAGTTGATAACTGCATGTGTTTTAAAGTACAAACTCTTATCTGTGTCTGCCATATCACACTGTATTGTGAAAAGTCCAAAATTCAGGCTCTTTCTTAAATTTAATTATCTGGTCCTTTCCTACAGCAGTCTGTCTCCTATTGACATGTCAAATTTCATTTTGTTCACATATCTTTGGTGTGCGTCTCCTTGATATTGATAACAGTGGCTGGTGTAAGAGCTTATCTACTTTTGATTCTGAAAATGTAATAAAGAAGGGAAATACAAAGCAACAGCCAGATGTACTAGTTATTCAAGCATCCATCCAACTTCTGTATCAACGTTGGGGAATACGGTATGCACGCTGCAAGGCCGTCTCACAGCTATCAAAGACAAACAACAGTGGCAAGGGACCGCACATCTTTTACAAGTAATTCCTTTGCAGGAATAAATTATTAAAACAACACAAGCTAGAATGGTCTTGTGTGAACCTTTGTTTCACTTTTAAGGTATCATCATTTCATGAATGGGATCTTTGGCGTTTATCTTATTCTTTTTTACTTCGGAACTATGACGCTTCTATTTTTGCCTAAGTTTAGGAGTACAAAGGTCGTGAGAATTAGGAGAGACTTTGCTTTTTGCTCTTTTTTAATTTTAACTGAATTTGGTCCATTGGAGTAGATCTTAGGTAATTATCAAAATTAAAGAAATGTTTGATGGAAGACATAATATGAAAAGATGTCCTAAGATGTTATATAATTCCTGCCTGCCTGTGCAGATTTGTCATTTGTAAAGGCCTTCTGAAAAAGGAGTCTCACAACATCTTGTAGAAACTCTTCCTTATAGCTAACCCAAATCCTTAATATTCTGTATTAGTCTTGTATTTTCTTCTTTCTTAGAAAATCTGTAGTCGAGTATCATGTTTCTTTGGCCTATAGCCAATGCCAAAATCATGACAACTAATGTAGATATTTATCAATTGTTGACCCCTAGATAATTAATTCCATTTTCTTTGGATTTCACAGATGAAATTAAACTTAGATTTATAATAAAAAGAAGGGAAAAATTAGTCACTTGAAATCATTCTATGTAAAAGAAGATTTTTTTCATCCTTGATCTAAAATAATAAGCCAAACATTTTTATCCAAGAAAATTCTAGAGAAATAAATTTGATTTTCAAATGTGATTAGAAAAACTCAGACATTCAGCCTTGCCCTTTCTGTGAACTCTTAACAAGTTTTCTCAATCTCATTCTTTTTGGTGTTCATAAAACTAAATATAAAACTAATAGTTGCATGTAAACAAACAATCTATTTATAGATTTTATAAAATCATGCTGAATTGTTTAGTGGACCAGTATGCGTATGCCAAGTTGATTTGGTTCTGTGTGGTTTACTGTTTGAGGGGAAAAAAAAAAACAAAAACCAAAAACGAACAGCTGATTATTTTGTAGTGAGGGTTATTACATGAAGAGCCATTATTTCCGGGAACATTTATTTTGAGGCCTCACGTGTAGGCTGGGGCCATGAACAATTTGAGGGCCAGCCTGCTCATCAAGGTCATTGTCCATCTCCTACTATTGACTTTTTCCAACTCAGTATCACCTTGGGAGGGAGAAAAAAGAAAGGGATAGCACCTCTTTACTTATGCCCTGAGAGCCACAAACAGATCTCAGTGTGAGTTGAAATATTTAAGAGTTTTAGAAATGGTTATATCTGGATTTGAATCTTAACCCTACGAGCTACGGTCTGTGACTGGGCAAGGTGACTGACCCCGCCAGCATATTGTCTTTTATATGTAATAATTGATTTCTTTTAAATACTTTTTATTTATGCAGTAATTTAAAAGACTCCTCCCAACATCATCTCAGACAAGAAGTGAAGTAGATAAGCTTCTCCAAACTCTTTTGACTTCTAGTTTGTCAGTGGCATGAGGTTCTATTAAGACAAAACTTAGGGGCACCTGGGTGGCTCAGTGGGTTAAGCCACTGCCTTCCGCTCAGGTCATGATTTCAGGGTCCTGGGATCAAGTCCTGCATTGGGCTTTCCCCTCAGCAGGGAGCTTGCTCCCCTCTCTTTCTCCGCCTACTTGTGATTTCTCTGTCAAATAAATAAATAAGAAATCTTAAAAAAAAAAAAGACATAACTTAAAGTAATTTTTGTTACTAGTAGGTGGTGACATATGAATGGGTCCTGGAATCATCTTAGGGGCTTGTAACCAGCATTTTAAATGGAATGCAACAAAATAGTAAATATGTTACATCAAATATGTGAAAATTAATACTGCTTTAAGAAATGTTTTGTTTATATATTTGCATTTTGTGTACTGAGTGGTGCCTTAAATGTATTTCTTACCATGCATCAAAACTTGAAAAATCTTTAAAAGCTACGGGTCTAGGGAACTGGATCATGCAGTACAATATGAAAAGAAAACCAGAAAAAACTTATTCAAAATACAGAGCACAGACCAGCTATTCAGGAAGGAGTACAGTGATATCTGCAACGTCTGTGACTGCCTTGGGCCTTCCTCCTAGTCATGTTTTGCATTAAGTCAAGAGGCGGAGCCATGGATGTCCATGTGCAAGGGATATCGAGCGACTCACGATATGGGTCTAGTCAGACACTTGTGGGAAGCAAGCAAATAGATTAGTACATCCTTGTTTAAGAACTGTTTTTAGGTACCTCTCCTCAAAATTCACCATGCTAAGATTACTGCAGAGAAATTCTCTGTTTCCTCTATGTATTCGGATATTTATTCTTTGACTTTTTTTTTTTTTGTCAGCAACAAGATGGCTACCCTATGCTAATAAAATGCTCACACGTCACCCCGCAACTCATCCATTCCGCTAGCTATATATCTGAAGACTTAGAGCCTGCATTACATTTCTCTATTTCCCATAACAGAATATGAAGCTGTCGGGCCTAAATTATCCTGGACCCCAATCTGTGAAAGGACACATAATCCTAGGAAAAAATATATTCCTTATCAGAACAAGCAGCTGTGCTCCAATATTGACTGAGCTGCATAATCATTTGGGCAGAGTATTTCTTGCAAGGAAGGACGGTAATATTCAAATGCCTGAATTTTTATTTTCTGTGAGTTTGGTATTTTCCCTTCAGAGTAATCATTTTCCACATTCCTGGTGAAATCAGGTTGATGCATCAAATCAGCCATCCTCGAATATTTTAAGCCTTTGACATTAGGCCCTGTAAAGCTAATTTGCATATTGCCTACTGATGTGAATGCCCAGTCAGAAATTCAGCTATTCCCCAGGGACCCCACTTTTGTTTTTCTAAAAGCAGTTGCACATCCATAATATTCAGCTTCTGGAGAGAAAAACTTTCAAACTAGACAGACTGTGCTCATTTATGTTAAACTAATTTTTAAAAAAGCAAACAAAAGAAAACATATTTTTGAACCATATAAAATTGCTACTTGACTGATTTGGGCCTGTGAAAATGGCAATTTCAAATAGTTCAATCTAGGACTACATTTTTTTTTTTTCTATCTGATACTTGTTTTGAAGAAGACAAAATCCTGTGTCCAATATACAATTCCTTTTAAATATCCAGATTTTGAGTTTGGCCAGGGTTAGATATGATCTGATGCTCTTCTTTATTTTGTATTTAGCAAAGATTTTCCTAAATTCCTACTATATTCAGAATACCAGGCATGTGGTAAAGATGAAGGTAAAGCCAACAGACTTTAAGAATCATATAATGTTTTTTTCTGATAGTAAGCTGGTGGCAAAACAAAGAAAGTGAAATGTGACACAGAACTTGATAGTCCATCAAAATGTGTGGATTTTCTTAAATATTGCCTCAGTTTGAGATTACTATCATCAAATTGCTTCCTATATTGGCCCCATCCATATTTCCTCCTGAGTAGATTCACTGTACAGTCTACCTGCTGGTGTAACTTACTCTTTGCCAGGCATTGTTCTCCTGTCTTTAATATTAATGATCTACTCTAAGAATTCAACCACCTAAAGTATCTCTGTGTCTTGAAGTATTAACAAAACCAAGGCAAGTCTTTAATGTTTAATTGTAACAGCTATGGTCAATAAAATATACAGCTGTTCCTGTGTTACTGTTCCTTTGTTTTTTGAGGAGAGGCTGATGAATGGATGTCCATATAGCTTGTCCCTTTATAAAATTCACTGAATAGCTTATCTGTCGCTATTTCTAGTCATTTCACGTTTACTTTACAAGTTGCATCCTTTTGTGTGTTTTGTTTTGATTGAAGGGAGTCCTTTGTTCTATGTTACTATTTTTGAAGCTATTGCTACCTCTTGTCAATTGAGAATGCCATAGGGCTTTTGTTTTCTTCTAAGAATCCTCATTTTGTCTTCCCACTGACAGTCCCCTCTGTGACTGCTGCACTGAGGAACCCCAGATGGTAGCCTGAGTACAACTGGCAGAGCAGCTAAGCCAGTGGTTCTCAACCTGGGCTGCATGCTGGGATCACATGTGGAGTTTAAAAAACACTGACCCCTGGGTTTTGTTCCTGAGATTCTAATTAATTTGATCCAAACTGAGGCCAGGGCATTAAGATCTTTTAAATCCCGCCCTTACCCCTGGAGCAAGTCTAAAGCACAGTAAAGTCTGAGATACACTGAAGTTTTAAAAAGAAATCCCAGGCAGAGCTGTGTCTTTGGTCTCATTATGCTGGGCCCAAACTTTGGAGTTGGCTAAAAAGCTATATCTATATCTACTTTCAGTAACCTATT
This sequence comes from Neogale vison, assembly GCF_020171115.1. Taxonomy (NCBI): domain Eukaryota; kingdom Metazoa; phylum Chordata; class Mammalia; order Carnivora; family Mustelidae; genus Neogale; species Neogale vison. The sequence goes on along the minus strand of NC_058102.1, from coordinate 39,778,055 downwards.
TTGGTGATCAGCTGGCTACCGTTTATATGGTTTTTGCCACCAGCCCAATAGTCATCAAAAGTGGAGTTCAGATCTCAACAAAGGTGAGAAACAATACCCATAATAGCCCTCAAGCCACTCTTTGGTCTCCATTGCAAGATTATTCTACTCACATGACAATTTGGGCAGCTTTCTCCTGAGAGTAATTAACATCTGTGTAAAGATGTAATCACCTGGAGCAGCTATGTAAGCCAGAGCAATCTCAAGAGCTTTCATTTCTAGAGGCAAAGAAATTGTATTACAGCAGCATTTTGCCAGCATATCTTAGAACATCAGTGTAATCAGTATTAGAATGAAGCATTGTAAGACTGAATAACAGAAAGAGATTAATTTCTATTAAATATCTTCATCTTTTGGTTCTCCAAAGTAGATTAGGCTGGGAAGGAATAATGAGGGATTTTACTCAGTCTCTTTTTACTCTGGGCACAATTCCTGCCCTAGATGGTGAAGCTCACCGGAAGGGAAAAAAAAGGAGTAAGAAGGAGCCCCAAACACAGTAACTAATCCCCAAATTAACTGCCATTTGAATGAACTGTATTGTTATTTTGATTCAGTTTTAATTTACATTGACAAGGACATCTTTTCCTTTTGAAAGATTTACTATGTAACATAATACACTTTCAGAGTCAAGAGCTTTCCAGAAGTTTCTGAGCTGAGTTTACTATTGTCCACATGTCAGTTTCATAATCATCCAGGTCTAGCCTCATCCATTATTGTTATAAAAAGGTCTACATATGCAATTATGAGTATAATTTTACCTCCTTCTTTCCACGTTCATATCATTTTAAGAGAACTGAAAGATCTTTGTCAGGTTTTGCTGTGACTTTTATGTTTCAAAGCCACAGTATATTCAGTAAACTATAAAAAATAGCCATCAATAGTAATTTTTAATGAATATAACATTTGTGTTCCTTATCAAAGCCCAGCTGCTCTCGAGAGAATCCCTTGATCATCTCTGCCGCTAAGATTCTGGCTTAGGGAAATGTTACTGAACACTAATTTTTGCGTAGAAAAAGGGTTAGCTACAAGACTTTATAGGAGAATCTCACAAAAATAACTTTTCCCTTTGACTTTAAACTATACTATGTTGATACCAATTTAAGAGGAAATCATGAAATAGGGGCTCTGCTGGGGTTCTACAGGTTTGGGGTCTTACTGGAACGTTTCATTGAAGCCCTTAGGGAAGAACTTTAAACTTCTCTTGTTGGTTATTCCTGTTGCTAAATAGTAAAGGCTATTCTCAAAGAGCCCCCAAATTCAGAAAGAACGCATTGACGCTGTCATCTGGTCAAGAGATAGGTTTCTAAATGCTGCATCAAACAGCATATGTAAGAATGGCCCCAAAGTATGATCTGAGGATGCTAGAGAGTCCTACTTCATATCCAGTAACCCCATGGACCTGCTTTACTAGACCCACCTGAGTCCAGTCAGGCAAAATACAGAAGATGGATCAAACAGATCAGAAACCTAAAGAAGGAAGAGAAACTTACACAAGTGGCCTTGGAATTACAATGTTTAAAGGAAACTCAGAGAAACAAGGATTGGATTACTCACGAAATACATGCAAGGCCTCATCACAGTATTTAGTAAGAATGGCAGGTACTGGAAACCCTTTGAGCTTGCATAAATTTCAGTGATTTTTATCAGAATAACACTGGGGTGTCTACACAACCCAAGGAAGCTTCACACCCAGGGGAGAATGGGATCCATCACACCTACAGGGACTTCTGTCGCAGGAATATGTTGTCCAGGTTTGTAGAAGTCTCCTACAGGCCCAACAGCTTAACTCCCTGTAGCTTCAGTTCAAATTCCAAATTAGCAGGAAAGTAATTTGATTTTCCTACTTGAGGTGAAGGGCCATTCCCATATTAATTAGCACAGCAAGGAAAGCTGTTCTTGGAACAAAAACATGGCCCTTGGGAGTCATTCCTATGGACAGTGTGGGCAGTTCTCAACCAGGAAAGCCCAGACAGATAACTCAATAGAATTCCGTTATGACTATTTTCAAACAGCCTAAAAATAAAAAAGAGAGATAATAAAATACAGGCCCATTTATGAATTGTGTTATTCCCAAAGTCTCAAGCCTTTCTATTTTGCCTAAATTACCTCATGTTCTTGACTGCTAAATATTATGTAATCATACATTGAGATAAGGTGGTAATTTCTTTTTCTTTTTTTTTTTTTTAAATAAGACCATGAAAAATATTGAGAATGGACATCTATTCCTTCTCTCTTGAGTTTCTGAGGGACTAAGAGAGGAGTGTGGCCCTGGAATGACCCTCTTCTTTCACAGAGGCTGACTTGTCCCCCGAATCTGTTTCCATTTTCTTTCCCTCTTTCTCTTTCCCTGTTTTGGAAAAAGAGATGGAGAAGAAGAGAGTGCAGTTAGGTGGGATGGGTAGGAAGAAAGTAGATGGTGGGAAAAAGACAAGGAAAGGCAGTGAGGGCAGAAGAGAGAATGAGGAAGAAGGAATACACAGGGGCAAAGAGAGTCTTCCAGAGAACACCATGTTCAAGAAAGTATGTTTCCTCACTCAGTAACCTGACGGAAATTTAGGGGGGAGCAACTGTCTCAAGGACCAATTTTAGGCAATTGAGGCTGGCTCTTACCATCGAGTCTGTCCTTTCCCAGGGAAACCTACTGCCCAAAGACTTTACAAGAGCTCAAAGTCTTCAGTTTGCATTTAGTAGGAAAAGATCTAGTTGATTTAAATTTAAAACAACTTGCAAGTTGACTTATATCAAAGCTTTGCTCAAAAATAAATTTTGAGGGGCCCCTGGGTGGCTCAGTGGGTTAAGCCCCTGCCTTCAGCTCAGGTCATGATCTCAGGGTCCTGGGATGGAGCCCCACATCAGCAGGGAGCCTGCTTCCCCCTTTTTCTCTGCCTGCCTCTCTGCCTACTTGTTATCTCTCTCTCTCTCTCTCTCTCTCTCTGTCAAATAAATAAAATCTTTAAAATAAATAAATATATATATATATTTTGATGGACTCAGAGAGGAACAGAAGAATTACAGTAACCCCAAAGGACGAAGGGGAAAGTGCATACTCTGAGAACTCCCAAAATCACCCTTGCTCTCCTCCTAATCTGCTTGGTGCTATCCTTAATTAGAAGTAATTTTACTTCATTTGTCTGGGTCAAATAAACCTATTGAAATTAAGACCCAGCTTGGAAATATTTCAAAGACCCTGGCCTTTAAGTTAGCTGAAAGGAGAGCTATGAAGGCAAGAGCGCAGTGGGCAGGATTTCACCAAGAGGTTTCACTCACCCTCTTTGGAAGGTAACCCTAAAATGTGTGAACTCAGGGGAACTCTTACGCTTTATCTGAAGACAATATTCTTTGCCAAAGAAAAGGGTTTCTTGCTTTGCTGTGGCCAGTGGAGTGCAAACACTAAGAAGGCAGCTGCCAGGTCTTAGATAGAAGAAATGAACACCCAGCACAGAGCATAGGGCCTACACATGGCGGTGCTGAGTAATCCGTTGAAGGGAAAGTAAGTCACGAAGCAGAGTCTAAACAACAACGCAAACTTCGAGAAATGTGGGGAAGCAGGGTAGTACTAACACAGTTTAAGAGTGGGGGCATGAGACTAAACCGATTCAATTGTGACACTGCCATTTTCTAGCTCTGTGATCTGTGCTGATTCGTTTCATCTCCCTGAACTTCATGTCCTTCTCTGCAAAACCAGGGTAATAACATGAATTTTTCTCATTAAATAGTTCTTTTATTTATTTATTTATTTATTTATTTGACAGAGAGAGAGATCACAAGTAGGCAGAGAGGCAGGCAGAGAGAGAGAGGAGGAAGCAGGCTCCCTGCCGAGCAGAGAGCCCCATGTGGGACTGGATCCCAGGACCCTGAGTTCATGACCTGAGCCGAAGGCAGCGGCTTAACCCACTGAGCCACCCAGGCGCCCTCTCATTAGATAGTTCTTAAAAATAAATCAGTTATTGGACAGAAAGCATTTAGCACATCTCCCGCCATACTAGTGCACAGACACATTAAGTATAACAAGTTGTCATACAGAGTTATATGCAAAATCCAATCAAATTTTGTAAATACTTTGAGTTTTGGTATTGATAGAAATTTTTATTTGATTATACTCATTACTTATCAAGGAATGGACAGAGTGAAGAGAGGTGATAAAAAGGTCCTATTTGGGGCTATTCACATTGATGTTCTATAGCAGCAATACTCTCTGACATGCGGCAAAGTATGGGGGATTATAGTTCTCCATTCTATCAAGTAACCCATAAATAAGCTATAAAATATTCTGATAGGAAGTCTGATCCATGAAGAATTTTGGAAATTCATACCTGCTGTTTTTCTTCCAACATCAGCATGACTCAAAAGCACCTGCGTGCTTGGCTGTGATTGCCAGTGTTTTTGAACTTTCATTTGTTAACACCTCCCTGAAGGGCAGCAAGTAATTTGGAGGCAACCTGATGGTGTGATTGCTAAAGGGGAGAGTCTTTTGCATTTTACAGTTTCACTTCCTGGGCATTATTTTTAAAGAGTCTGCATCTTTAACGTGTTTTTACATTCTTTGGCTAAAAATGGGAGATTAATGGTGGTGATCAAAAGCAGAATGACCATGGTATACATTGCTAGCCCTTCCAATGACAAGTTCAGTTCTGATTTATATTGCTATTCCTTTTCTAATCACTCCAGCCTGACAAAAATCATTTTTTAAAGTTTTATATATGTAAATAATCTCTACGCCTAATGTGCGGCTCAAATTCACAACCCAAGATCAAGAGTCACATGCTCTTCCAACAGAGCCAGCCAAGAGCCCCCAAAATAGTTTATTTTGGATTAAATTTATGTTTCTTGGATATATGTGTTTGTTTTTTTTTTAAGATTTTATTTATTTTTTTGACAGAGAGAGGCACAGCAGGGGGGGAGTGGGAGAGGGAGAAGCAGGCTTCCCACCAAGCAGGGAGCCCAATGCATGCTCGATCCCAGGACCCCAGGATCATGACCTGAGCCGAAGGCAGACGCTCAATGACCAAGCCACCCAGGCACCTCAATGCACATATGTGCTTAATAACAACTAGAATTAAGAGAACCCAATACTCCAAATTTGAAATTGTGTGTAACAGAGATGAAAGGTATGTGTCGTGCAGGGTCCAGTGCAATGCTTTGTCCACTCTATTAGATATTTTTCAGGAATCATTCACTGTCAGTAGTTAATGTATGCAGTAAGTTAGTGAGAAGGGGGGATGGGGTCATCAGTGAAATATAGAATCTGGTTAATATTCCTACAAAGAATTCATTAACTTCAATAAGATATGATTTGAGAGCAAAGGTTCTAATCACCACACATTTTAAATAAGCACTTGCACTTAATAGGTGTCAGGGTTTTGATTATCCAACTGGGAATTTCATACTGAGAAATGCTGGCGTATTTTAAAAGTTCTCCTTGAGGTTAGTAGAAACATACCAAATGACTGGCATGTGTAATAAATGCAAGCATTACTGATATTAGATCAGATTATATTAAATTGGATTGGGGTATGGTAAAATATAGGACAGGGTATATTTCAAAAGCAATTCAAAACTAATTCACCATTACAAATCTGTGATTCGGATGCAAGCAAAATGGGAAGTAGGGTGTTATTTTTCTTTTTCAGGTAAGCAGTGGAAAGATTAAAATTGTAAACTTACTCCAGGGAAACAAAGTACCTCTCTTGCTTTTCAACACAGATGGTATTTAGAAATCACTTTTTAGAACTGCCTTCCCACTTCCTTATTTTGAGTGTATAAAACTCTCTACCCTTGAAAAGTATACATTGTTTCTATAATCAAAGCTACCAAGGCTGAAGCTGAATTACCTAATAATTCCTTAGTAATAAAACTCACCAAGGGTGCCTGGGTGGCTCAGTGGGTTAAAGCCTCTGCCTTGGGCTCAGGTCATGATCTCAGGGTCCTGGGATTGAGTCCCACATCAGGCTCTCTGCTCCGCAGGGAGCCTGCTTCCTCCTCCCTCACTGCCTGCCTCTCTGCCTACTTGCGATTTCTGTCTGTCAAATAAATAAACAAAATCTTAAAAAAAAAAAAAAAAAAAAAAACACCTCACCAAGATTCAGAAGACTCTAATCAGTTTTTTTTTTTTTCAAATTTTGCCATCACCTTGTTATGAATTGAATATTGTTGTTGGACCAAGTGGTTTACCCTCCATGTCAATGTCAATTGGTCAAAAGTCTATGTACACTCCAAGCAATGCCAGTTTAAATTCCCAAATATATCTTTACTTGAAAATAGTAAATAATAAAGAGAAAATCATCTTAATCAAATTGTCAACAGAAATTATTTCAAATAAATTTAGTAACAGAGACAGTATCTTTTAAAGAATCCCAGAAGATCAGGGGCCCCTAGGAGGCTCAGTCCACTAAGTGTCAGACTCTTGATTTTCCTCATGTCATGATCTCAGGGTGATGAAATCAAACCTCATGTCAGGGTCTGTGCTGAGCAATGGAGACTGCTTAAGATACTCTCTCTTCCCTTCTTCTGCCCCTCTCCCTCCCTCTAAAAAAAAAAAAAAAAAAACAATAGGTCAGACTTCCAATGGTGTTGCGCATGGGATCCTTTTTTCTATAGGCAGAGTACCACGATGGTATTCACCTTCATATACTGTTGTGGTGAAAAATCACAATAAGTTTAAGAGGCTTTAGGAGAGGTCAATTCCCCTTTAACCTTTGCAATCTCTAAAAGCTGCCAGTAGATAGTTCCTCTATTTTACATGTTCTGTTTGATAGACTAAAATGGTGACATTTCACAGATCCTTTACACATTCTAAAGTTCATTTCAGTTAAAAAAAAATAATAAAAAGTCCCCAATCTCCCTAGAAAAGCCACAGCCAGAGTGATGGTAGAACATTCTGGCGGTTCATTATTCACCAATGATTAGAAGATACCTACTACAGATCCTAATTAATTGGATTAAAAAAATCAATGATTAGGACTTTTTTTAAGTACAAATTTTAACTCCAAGCCATTTTATAAATAAGAAGACAGTAAAATACGCTATTTAAGGAGAGAATGTGACTAGGATTGAGAAGACTCAAGATGTTACTCTGTTTTCCGTACAATCCGTTCACTCGGTTGGAAAGAGACTGTGTTATTACTGAGTCCAGAGAGGCTGCAAGAAGTGAGCACACCACCATTATCTGACTAATTGCTTTGTGAAGTGCTTTTAGAAAAACTGGAGCTGAAAGGCACTCCATACTACCAATTTATGGTCTATTCTTAGTGCCAATGATGCCCAAGAGAGCAGCACATTGTAAAGTCTGTTTTCCAGGTGATAATATTTTTGACAAAATGATTTGGATTTTAAAATACTCTCTTACTGAAAAGTGCCAAGTGATTATCTGCTTTGCATGATGTGAAGTTCATCACGAGTGTTCGCTTTCACGTCAACTTTCTTCATCCAAATCAACTTTTTTTTTTTTTGTACTTGTTTCAAATGTAAAAGAAGATGAACAGAGCACACAGATTAATTTCAGGAATTGGATTAACTGAGAGGTTTTGTTTAGGTTCATTTCAAAGTTTTAACATTTTAAGAGTGTTCTCTGCTTTAATCATCTTTGTAATAAAATAACTAAAATATTTAAGGAAAAACTGCAGTTGTGGGGTACACAGAAATGTTTGCAGACTTGTCAAAGGGATGGAAATATACTTTTTGCTACTCCTTATACTATTCAAAAAGATTTAGACAATTTTACTGCGATTTTTACTATCATCTTTGGCTGGCTAAAAAGAATGGCAGAATAACATTGATAAAGTAAATTTAAGGGAGGACGAAGCACCTCAGAAAGACTCTAAATTAAAAGTCATCATGGCCTGTGCTTTCTACTCATTTTTATCATTTTTCTTTATGAACAACTTATTTGTTTTTAGCTAAAATTTCATTGGCAGGAGGCATAGTAAGGTGCTTGTGCTTGCAAGAGTTAATAGCCCTTGTTTGGCTTTTACTCATTGTCTTATTGTTTCTTATGAGGGAAATTTTGCTTAGGATAATGTTGTCTCATCATTTCAGTTTTGAATTTTTTTTTTTTTCTCAAACGGATGAAATTTGCTTTTGAACCTGAGGTCTGGTGTATCCAGGTAGCAAGTGAGCTCTACAGAAAATGCTCTGGAGCTGTGTTTGCTGAGATGTCCTGAACTCTTGCCCTGAGCTTATTTCATTTATATTCCATGTCTATTCAAACTGTGAATTTAGTTTAGCATGACTAAACACGTTACATTTGCTTAATGACTGTGTATTCTTTGAATCTCAAATTCACTGAGTCACTCTTTTGGGATCCTTCTATTGTTGTTAAAGCAGGCAAGAAGAGGAAGTATGGCAAAATGAAAAAAAAAAAAAAAAAAAAAAACCCTTGAACTCTTATTTGCTTTGTTTGGAAAATGATTTCATAAAACCTATAGTATTTGGCTTTAAAAACTATATGTCTGTTATATTAAGATCGGTATATAACTTTCTTTTAAAATGAGTAGCAGGATATTACATTTATGAGGCACCTTTCACCTCCCAAGGAGTGTGTTACAAACTATATACAGAGCACAGAAATCACTTTACCCACCACTGAAGTGGAACACAGCAGTTGTTTAACAGAACACAATACTGCAAAATCATTTAAGAAAGGAATTGAATGAGAGTACAGCCTCCAAAAGAAACTACAGGGGGGATTTAAGAAAAGCAGAGGACAATCTCTCAGCTTGGAATTTGGCCAGGACATTCAATCCAAACAGTCCACTCCATTCCAATTTCTCCCTTAAATATCCTAGTGCCTTTGACTCAATGGTGTCTTGACATTTTAATGTTTCTATCCTATGACATCTACTGAAATCTAGTCCTTTAATAATTACTGGTCCAGAACTGACCCAGGAAGAAAAGTTCCAATCGATGACTTTTCAATTTTCACTCTTCTAATGCACCTGGGTTCCCACCTTCATATGATCTTGCCAAAATGCCACTAGTCCATGTTAAAAATACTACAATGCCTATGCTATTTAAATCCCAAGATGACAAAGTTACATGTTGTAAGATAGATTTTTCTCAATTTTTGTAAATATGAAAAGACACATGCTGAAGACATCACTGCAAAATTTGAAGGATTTTGAGAGATTCAAGGTAGTGAATAACATGTCGGTAAAATAGATCTAATGTGGTGTCTTTGAAAGATTGTTGCTCCCTTGTTTCTGATTATAAGAAAGGTCTACTTTAATTTACATTATACTATAGATCTTTCCAAAGTCCTGAATGATAGTGATCATTCTACAGGTGAACTTATTTTAAAAATATGTACATGTATTTCATTTTCCCTTGTGAAGAAACAATAGAAATGTTCATAGTTTCTTTGACCTACTCCTATTTTATGTTTTGGTGATGTAGCCTATCTTCTCAATTTATAAGTCTGATGGACAGTCTCTTTTCATTTTTGTAATTCTATAGAAGTTCTTCTACAAAAAAGAATGTAGGCTTTTAAATCAAATTAGAGCTATATTTTTTTATCTGCCAGGTTTGAATCATCACTCCTCTAAAAGGATTAATTTCTTTTGTTCCGATTTTAAAGTAACAATTGCCAGCATCTTGAAAAGTATAAATTATATGGAAAAACTGCTGTGAGCAGAAACCATAATAAAATAGCCAGTCTTCGGGACACCTGGGTGGCTCAGTCGGTTAGGTTGCTGCCTTCAGCTCAGGTCATGATCTCAGGGTCCTGGGATCAAGTCCCACATTGGACTCCTTGCTCGGCAGGGAGCCTGCTTCCCTCGCCCCTTCTGCCTTCCTCTCTGCCTATTTGTGATCTCTCTGTGAAATAAATAATCTTTAAAGAAAAAAAAATAGCCAGTCTTCATCTTTAATGATGATGTCACCAAGAACTTAATTTTCTGTGTTTTCATCTATACCATAATTCTGTTTTGTATCTAACATTCTAATCAAGAGAAGACAATCACACATAGTTTATGTATATGCCAAATAATAGTGAAGAAAACATACTTACATCCATTGAATTTTTGTTTGATTTACAGTTAATGATATAATTAACTTGTAGTCTAAATTTCTCAAAGTAATATATTTGAACATTTAAAAGTAAGTTTTTATTGAAAACAGATCATAAATATAAAGGTGGAAGCAATAGCAATTTCTCTTAAATAATTATAGAATGTAACTAATTCAGCTAATTCTTGTTGACTTTTATTATGTGTCTAATCAATTCCATGATTTGGATAGAAAGCACTTAAAACAGTGTTGGGAAATATTGAGCTCTATACAAATTTTGTCATTATTGTCATAGGACTGTTTCCTTTAGTTAGCATAACTAACTGTATTTCAGAAAATTTTCAGTAGTATCTTATGTGTAAGCTATTTTGTTTTGTTGATATAGGGCTAAAGATTAAAAAACATTGATGTTGCTCTTGGTTTGGGGTATTTCAAATACCCCAATTATTGGGGCGCCTGGGTGGCTCAGTGGGTTAAAGCCTCTGCCTTCAGCTCAGGTCATGATCCCAGGGTCCTGGGATCAAGCCCAGCATCGGGCTCTCTGCTCGGCGGGGAGTCTGCTTCCTCGTCTCTCTCTCTGCTGACTTGAGCTCTCTGTCTGTCAAATAAATAAATAAAATCTATAAAAAAAAAAAATACCCCAATTGTTAGCAATTCTTACTACCTACAGGTAGTAATGAGAATATGGTTTGAATACAGACATGGGAATTTTTCAAGTATCTATTATGTCCCCGTCTCCTGTAAATACCTTAAATCATTTCATTTTACAACAACATTATGAGGAAGACATTATTTTCATATCTAGATTTTAAAAATGGAGCAGAAAAGCATTCAGTAACTTACTCTAGGTCTCACAGTTATAAAGTGATAGATCAGTATACCTGACTCTAAACCCTTTCCACTCAACAATGACACTGGTTCGGTGAATAATGTGCTCACATAATGTCAAAGCTTTCAAAGGAGAACTTAAAAACTTGGAATTCAACCCTAAATCTATAGTATCTCCATGAAAAGAAGGATTCCATAAAACCTAACTTGAAAACCCTGCTAGATGGCATCTCACAAAGAGTCTGGGATTCCTACAGGTAGGGCACAACAACATTTTATTTATTTTTTCTTTTTTCTTTTTTTATTATTACAGGATTGATTTTATTTTTATTTTTTTAAATTTTTTTTATTTTTTCAGCATAACAGTATTCATTATTTTTGCACCACACCCAGTGCTGCATGCAATCCGTGCCCTCTCCAATACCCACCACCTGGATCCCCCAACCTCTCACCCCCTGCCCCTTCAAAACCCTCAGATTGTTTTTCAGAGTCCATAGTCTCTCATGGTTCACACAACAACATTTTCTGATAGCCCTCTGTATCTGAGTAGATAACAAGCCCCTGTAACTATGCTAATTTTGCTCCCCCCAGTTACACAAGATGAGGTCAGCAGGACACCCTGTGTTAAAGCCAACATCATGCGTTAGAGGCCATCTATAGACTTTAGAAAGTGAACATGAATCAACTCATAAAATATCTGAACCCATTTATAATCTTTTAATATGACAGTATTCAGAGGAAATTAAATAAGTGTTTATTAATAGGAAAAAATACCCACAGAAATAAAACACATGAACTTAAAGATCACACAAGCCTAGATTATCATCCTAGTTTTCCTTTTACTAGCTCTGGATATATGGCAAATCACTTCAACCCAATGATCTGCAGTTTCTTTATAGGAAAAATAATACTTGTAATAGTGTCTCAGGACTATTGTACAGTATGTATTAAATGAGATAATATACATAAAATTCAGGGTCTTTGACCCATAGGAAGCACTTCAGAAATGATGATTATTTTGTTCATATGGTAGCATTATTATTAATATATACCAGATAGCATGGAAGATCTGTAAGAGCAGATAGGCCCCCTACATAGACATGGATCTTACGGACTAAAAAGATAGGCAGTTAAACAAACATTGACCATGCAGCTCATAATTACTATGCTGGAAGAGGATTAACATTTTCAAGAGTTTCAGAATCTTTCACTTCATTTAGGAAAAAAAAATTCCAAATTGAGAACTAGTCCCACGGAAGGTAAATATTTTATGAGGCTGCTCCCAATCCAATCTCACATCTTCAAATTGCCCTTACCACTATGGAAATACCTGAGCATTCATGGTACCTAAGGGAGTACTGCCCTTCGGAGGGTGTTCAGTTTGCTGGCCTTTCCCCCCCTGTAATGGGTTTGCTTTGATGGCTGATGGTGTGCTTTTTGGAATGCTTAAAGACCATACATCTTGGTTCCTAGCAAAAAGATGTGACTGAGTAAAAACAACAAAACAACAAAAAACAAATTAAAAACCAGGAGGGTTTTTATGAAAGGTCTTCTGGGGAAGACCAAAATTTTGAAATTGACTGGAAACACCAATGTCCATTACAGCTTGGAAAAGAAGTGATGGAATTCATTACTTTAGGATTTTCTATCTCAGACCATGGGATATAAGGCATAGGAATTAAAGTATTAGATTCTGTGTCATTGAGGGAATATTTGGTTAGGTATTGGTTAGGACTGGCCAGTGCAATAATTTGCCAACAGCTGGCCAAAGTGCCAAGGCCAAAGGGTGGCTATTCTGCAAGGAGTGGTTTCCATAATTGTAATTGGAGTTTATTATGAGGGAAAGAGGAAAGGCAGAAGTGGCAATGACCATGAATGAGGTCCAGGCAACAGATGCTCTTTTTGGAAAACTCATCATGTTACTAAGAATGATGACATTGCAGGCTAGGATGTTTGGCTTTTCTTGTCTTTTGGCAGTCAGTAGGGATGAATATTTGGTGCCATCTTCTGAAAGTCCCTGAAATGACATCTGTCCAACCTATTTTATTTGTTGGTATTTTTTCTTTTTGTTTTGTTTTTGGTTATCTAAAATGTACTATGTGGGATCATCAGATATTCACAAAAAGACTTTCTCAGAAAGCTTCAGAGATTTAGGAAGTATGCTTCTGGTGCTGGATAAGGGGAGGATTCTTCAACATAGTTCCCACTTTCTCCATGGTGAGCCATGTCAAAGCATATGGCAAGTCATATTACTATCAGGATTAATTCCTTTGAAACACAGTTTAGGTTCAAATGATTAAGATATTTTGCATTGACTGCTAACTTCGGTTAATATGCAGTTACTGCTATTCTGTTCCTTTTACATGTTTAAAGCCTCTGGGAGAAATTAAAAAAAAAAAAAGATTTGCATCCATATTAATATACTCCTAAGGGGCTCTTCCCATTACCATTTCAGTTTGTGGAAGTTCTACATGTTTTCAGCCTCAAATTATCCATGGTTACCTTGTTGGCCATTTTTCAACAAAAAGGCTGCTGCCATTGACAGGCGTGGCAGCCAGCCAGGAGAAACTGGGCAGAGAGGAGATGCAAATTTCTCCTCAAAATTAGGTGAGGGGAAATTATGTGACTAAGTATAGCAGCTATTTAAAGCCAACAGTAATTCAAAGCCCATCGCAAATCCCTCCGCCTCCTCCAAATGCTTCTTTAATTACTCCAGGCCACAATGACCTCTCTGTCCTCTGTGTTTCTACAGCTCACAATTATCTCAGGTAGTTATGAAATTAAAATTAAAATGTATTTTAAAGTTTATGTATAAGTTGACAGATGAAACTATCTGCAGGAGGCATGCTTTATGTGATTGTTACATATTTTTAAAATTAGCTTTATTAATGTTAATAGGAAATTAATGCCTGGATCAACCCCAGAGCCAATGACCATCTTCTAGCAGTAACAGTACTGCAGAAACTGAATGTCCTAAGAACCTTTCTGTACCAACATCTAGAGTTCTCTTCCTCTTAAGTTAACAGATCATCTGAACTCACAAGGTAATAAAAGGTCAAGTTGGTAGTAGAGGAAAGAAACTAGATAATATTTATACTTCTTTATGTTATTACATGTCAACTTTGTTCTATGAGACATCAAGAAAAGGCCTTGGGAACAGGTGAATAGAAGATTTAAGGGCTCCGTTCCCATTAGGAAAGTAAAGAAAGCTTCTTCCATGCAAAAACTCAGGAAAGACAGAAAATAATTCTGGGAGTAGATGGCGTCAGTGATAGGGAATATATCTGGATGAAAGGTATAGGTAATGGCCACCTTCATTCATTCAACATTCAACTAACAAAGGCTTACTAGGCATCAGGCACTGGTTTTAGGGGGCACCTGGGGATGACAATAAATTTATTAACTAAGATCTCTGCCCTCAAGGAATTTACTCTCTAGTGGAGAACAGAAAATAAATAAACAAACCCACATATATATATAAATAGTTATTACTGTGGTGAGGGGGGAAAAAAAGACTTCTGTAGAAGATTGAGTGGAGAGTCGAGCATAGATGGGCTATTTATATAGGATGGTCAGAGAAGGCCTCTAAGTCAAAATGTAAAGAGTAACATCCAAAAAATAAAAATAAAAAATAGATAAAAATAAAAATAAAGAAACAATAACAACCATCCTGGAATAACTGTAGGGAGAGGGTTCCAAGCACAGGGTTCAGCATACACAAGAGAGTTAAGACAGGAATGACCCTGATTTGATCTAGGAGCAGAGGGTATGAGTTTAGAGCACAGAGAAGGGGAAAGTGAAATAGGCAGAGGCAAAACACATGGGATCTTATAAGCCAGGAGAAGTGATTAGATTTAATTGCAACTGTGATGGGGAATCACTGAAATATATTTTTTTAAGATTTTATTCATTTATTTGACAGACAGAGACCACAAGTAGGCAGAGAGGCAGGCAGAGAGAGAGGAGGAAGCAGGCTCCCTGCTGAGCAGAGAGCCCGACTCAGACTCCGGGCTCCATCCCAGGACCCAGTGTCCCTCACTGAAATATTTTAAGCAGAGAAATATTACAACCAATTTGTATTTAACAAGAAAATGCAGACTGTCGGTAGAATATTGCCTGTAGGTAGAAAAGAATAAAGACAGTAAAGCATTTATTTAAGGAAATGATGAAGGTTTTTTGGACTATGATGGTGGCTGTGGGAATGGTAAGAAGTGGTCAAATTTGGACCATTTTGTTGAGGTGGAGTGGGTAGGTTTTGATAACATACAGATTAAGGGAGAGAAAAAAAATCACAGACGATTCCCTGGACCCTGGGTTCGCCAAGGCGGGATGCATAAGGTATTCCAAATGATTCTCGTGTCATCTTCTACTGCTCACTCTGTGTTTTGTTCATCTTATTTCCCCAACAAATGCCCTCGTGAACAAATGCCCTAATGTCTTCTGTGCCCATTGTGTCTGTCCCAACAGGGTTCGATCAACACTCCATTAATTTATTTTCTCTGCTACTTGAATAAGAAAACACTATTCAAGAACAATCTTCCATAGGAAAAACGTTCTAAAAATTTTAGAAACTTTACTTTGTTCTCTCTGTATTTATACTACCAAGATTACTTAGAACATTATTATTCCATTTAGAAGCCTGGCATCAAATTTTAAATCTGAGTTGTTCACTTGCATTAAATGTTAAACTTTTATGATGATACCTCTTTTTGCTACCTGTAACAACTTCTGTGGTATTTGTTGTGAAGTGTAAGATGATATCTTACAAGATATATGAATTTTTAGTACTTTCCATAAGAAAAAACTCTATTAATACTTGTGTATTGTGTACTCCTGTATCAATACCTTAAATCCTAGTGGCTTTATCTTTACCATTTAGATAAAGATCCCTCTGATCTTTGTCTGTCTGTTTTGGACTTCCAATTACTTATACAATGCCATTCATTCTGTGGATTGTCTAAAGCAGTAGGCAAAGCTACTTTCAGTTTTCTCCTGATACCCAGAATAATTTTTGGTCATCTGCATATTTCATTATTGATGAATATTAGCAAATGGCAACAAAGCAAATCGTAGCTGTTTATACTAAATTACATGCATTAAGCTCCTACTTGTTTCCCAGAACCATAATAAACATTTGTATGTTTTATTTCACTTCTTAAATGTATATATGTTATAAAGTAAGTAGTATAATTATTGCCATTTTACTGATAAAGACTGAGACTTATAACGATTAAAGACTGTGTCTAAGATCACCCAAATGTCAATCAGAACTAAAAGAAATACAAATGTACAATTCAAACTCTTAACTGTAAGGTGTATTGGCTTATTGACATAAGAAAGTCATTCTGATTGGTATTTTAGTTATTTTATAATTTGGTCAATTGTAAATACTTATATTTTCCAAAATTTTGAAATTCTGCATGCTTTAACCTGTATCTCTTCTTTGTTTTCTTATCTATATCAATTTGATTTATTTCATTAACCTCTTACTTTATCTTTCTTTCATTTTCATCTTTTCTCCCTGAACCAGATTTTGTGTTTTACTCCATAGGTAAAGCTCAGCCCAGAGAAGGCATTCTCTCTATATTTCATGACACTTTCCCTCATTGCTCTCTCTTGGATTCATAATACTGAGCTCTGATAATTTTCTGAGATTTCTTAGCTTGTTTTCCAGTGTCTAAGAATGGAATATTGCAAGCTATGTGGAGCCCAAGGTATGATCCAGAGGTGTTAGGGGTTTCCTTTTATTGATAAATGAATACTATGGCATTCCTATTACTGGAAGTTAATGTTTTTTTTATCCTGTTCTTTCAACATTTTTCTAGTATAATAGAGAAAGAGGTTGGAAAATTGATGGAATTAGAATCGAAAAGATACCATGACAAGATGAAATTTGAACAGAAATAAATTGAATTTTTTTTTCAGTCTAAGTTCAAGATTAGACTAGATATCTCTTGCTTCTCAGAAAACAAAAGGTGAGGAATACCTCACATGAATCTATATCATGTCATGTTTGCCTGCCATGGAATCCTCCATTTCATTCTGAACAAACTCTCCTCCCAAGGTTATCTTGTTTTATGTTCATACCAGGGACCAAGTTGTCTCTAATAACTTTTCCCACTGCTTTCTTTCATGAGGCTCAAACTTTTTGCTACTCCTCTTGATATGAAACAATATTTGATAAGTTATCAAAGCCCATTGAACTATATTCTTTATTCAATCTGGATTCTTGATTAACAACTTCAGTGTTTCTTATAAAATCTCCAAGACACCCAGATCCTGATTTTTCAGTCTCACCTCTACTTTCTGTGTTCCTATACTTTAGGCTTATAGAGTCCTGTTCTGCTATCAGTTTTTATGCTAAATCTGTGGGTGCTTTTTTTCTTTTTTCCCATGGATCACATTCTAACAATTTTATTTTTCTAATACATGTATTATTTATTTCAGTCTTTGAAGACAATTTTCATCTAAAGCTAGATCTTCTATATCTACTTTTTATTTAATACCCATCTAATTCCTGAGCCATCTTGCTCCTATGAAGATGCCTTCATTTTTCAAGTCTATACAGGCTCCCTTTAAGGGAAAGATGGAGGCATTTTGGACTAGGATCATGGCTGCAAAGATGGTGAGAGGTCAGATTTGGGCCATTCTGCCAATCACTGTTGAGAAGTTCTACCAGAATTAGATGTCTATTTCATGAGTAGCCCCAAAAGTTGACTTAGAATCTAATATAAAACCTTAAATGAAACAATATATTTTCACTAGAGGTTAAAAGATATCAAAATCTTCAAGTAATTAAAAACATTTAACATTTCCTGCATATTTTTTCATTCAGTAAGTATTTATTAAGTGCCTCTTAAGTGCCAGGTAGTCTGCTAGATATCAGCAATTTTAAAGCATAAAATAGACATCTCCCAGAGTTTAGAGATATCTTAGAAGAAAAATAATCAGTTGTATTATAACGCATGAGGAATGCTCTGGGAATGCTTCACAGAGGCTTGTGAATCTACAGAGGAACATTCCATTTAATCAAGAGGCAATGACATTTTATATGAGATACAAAGAATGGTAAGAATGAATACTAACCTGGTGCTGAGGAAGAAAGCTGAAAAGGACAGTGTCCCTGACTTTGAAGAACTTATCATACAGGGATGTATGTGCTTTCTCAAACATCTTACTAGAAATTGTTCAAATAAACAGAAAAATAAACTGTTTTCTGTTCAAACAAACAGAAAAACTTTAGACCAACGGCTCTTGCCTTTGCGCTCAAAGTTCATTTAAGCTTCATTAAAAACAACAACAACAACAACAACAACAAAAAACTACTCCTAGTCACCCCAAATATCTTGAGTTAAACTTCTTGGATGTGTATCCTGGGAATTTCCATTTTATAAGCCTTCTATAAAATAAACTCTTCTATATAATAATGCTGAGGAATCATTTTTAAGAATTAAACATGAGTTTTCCTGAGAATCCTCTATTCACGTTTTACATCTGTGGATTCTTGAGCACACCTGAGAACGTTGAAGGTCTAGAACCAGGAGATCCAGACTTTTCATTTTTAAAAATCAGTCCAGTTGATTTGGGTTCAAGAGTAGGCAGACCACACATGGATAAACTGCTGTAAAGTTTTACAACAATATTATATGTTAAGATGACTATGGACTAGATAGTGATTTAAGTTTTAGAAGATGTTTTGGTCTAAGAAACTGGATGGCATCTTACTTTCTGGCCACATCTAACTCCAATCATCTCCCACTCAAGCCTAATTGACCAGTTATAACTCTGATGTGCAAATGGAAAATCATATTTCTTTGTTCATAAAAATATAAGTGTATGCAGAACTTTCAATACATAAGGAAACCACATGGGCTTTCCCAATTCTCTTATTTGTTTTTGTAACTCTTCTGAGATATAGGGGGTTTAAATCACCATTACATAGCTCTTGCTTTCAGAAAGAACTGAGAAAAAAATTATTGTACTACCTCCTGCTTCTTTTTAAAGTACATAGGCAAAACCTGACTGTTTCCTGTGGACAAGGGTTCCATTCTTCTGAGAAAAGCATAGTGCAATTTGTAGTTGCTTCCCATACCTCTTCCAAGATTATCCATGCCCTGAAGCCAGAGTGTAATTTCTTCCTGTGTTTTCTTATCATTCTTGATGATGAAGTCATTTTTTAATGAGGCCTGCCATACTCTATAGGATGTGATCTAACCTTCTTTCAACTGCATATCTCCTCTCTCTCTTTGCTTTATTAAATATGCCACATACCTCTATGTCATAGGACCCCTTCTTCCATGCAATCTCTTCTACCTGGAGATAGTTGTCTCCACTTAGTTTCATGTCAACCCAACTACGTACTCATCTTTCACATGTCAGCTCAAGAGTCACCTACTTAGAGAATCCAGCCTTAATTCCCAGTCAATGGCAATTTTTATTTGACACTATTCCTGTCTCAAAGAGTGTTTTCTAGAGTATTATTACATAGTTTTTCATAAATTTATTTGTTTAATGTCTCCATAATTAGATTGATAGAAAATGTGTGTGTATATATGTGTGTGTCTTTCTATTCACTGTATTGACTACACATAGTAGTAGGTGCTTAATAAATATTTGTCAAAGAACTGAATGAAGAGCTTAAAATACTATGAGTCAGGTTTGTGATTTCAGTTCATTCCACTGGTTCACTGCATATTTATTTAATATTTTGTTTTTGTTTTTGTTTTTGTTTTGGCTTACAACAACATAAATAATTCTCTTACAGTTCTTTTTTTTTTTTAAATTAACATATAATGTATATTTGCTTCAGGGGTACAGGTCTGTGAAACACCAGTCTTAAACAATTCATAGCACTCACCACAGCACATACTGTCCCCAATGTCCGTCACCCAGACACCCTGTCCCTCCCACTCCCCTCTCCTCCAGCAACCTTCAGTTTGTTTCCTGAGATTAAGAGTCTCTTATGGTTTGTCTCCCTCCCTGGTCCCATCTTGTTTCATTTCTTCCTCCCTTCCCCCTACAAGCCCCAGCCCTGTCTCTCAAATTCCTCATATCAGAGAGATCATATAATTGTCTTTCTCTGATTGACTTATTTAGCTTAACATAATATCCTCTAGTAATAAGCCTCAGGAATACAGAGATGAATTAACTGTTCATGAGCTATAACCACAATATGCACCCTCTGTTTTAGCCAACTGTCTTGCAATTAGATGTTGCTGTATCACTTTTCTGTGTTGGTGGTAATCCTTTCTCACTAATGCACCTCTCCTACTTATCTGCAATCAACTTGGGCATATTCCACTACATTCCCTCTGTTTTTTCCCATACAACACCTAGCTCGTTTTCAGGGAGTCTGAATAAGGCATCCAACCAAATCCAATTCTAAAATAACAAATATAACCTCATATTCATTCTTGATTTACTATGTGAAAAAGTACTTTTTTTCTAGGTAGTTTTAAAATGTAAGGACTGAGGGGCCCTGGGTGGCTCAGTGGGTTAAAGCCTCTGCCTTCAGCTCAGGTCATGATCCCAGTGTCCTGGGATCAAGGCCCGCATTGGGCTCTCTGCTCAGCAGGGAGTCTGCCTCCCTTCCTCTCTCTCTCTGCCTGCCTCTCTGTCTACTTGTGATCTCTGTCTGTCAAATAAATAAATAAAATCTTTTTAAAAAAATAAAATAAAATAAAAATAAAAAAATAGAATGTAAGGACTGACAAAATATATAGGAGATTAAGCAGTCCATCTCTTTTTTTTCTTTCTATGAAAAGAAGATTCTATCATTATATCAATTTTGTTTTAAAAATCTAGGGCATTTTTGATAATTTCTAATGAAAAAGCAAGTCAAATACTTTCATCAAAAACAATTCTCATAATAATTTATTTTTCCTTAAGCCTAACCTAAAATCTATATGCAAATATGATATAACTCTTTTCAAATACTTGATACCATTTGGAATAGTGTTTAGAATTCTTCTTCCCTTTAACCATTCTATATCATGCTTGTATTTGGTGCAAATATTTTTTCTCTCTGAAAATATATTCTAAAATCTTCATATTAAAATTAAGTTAAAAATTCAGAGCTAAAGCTGTACTCTAATATAAGCTTATTCTTCATAGACCTGACTCTATTTTAAATGTTTGTAATATTGTCCCTTCATTTTGAATAACAATAAGTCACCAACTTATATTATATTTGCTTTTCTTCTTTTTGGTTTAACTATGTATATCAATTAACATCACTTTTCTATCTTTGGAAGTTTCTTTATCTGATTAATATTGTTTCTACCTATATCACTTGCTACCTGGCTAATGGTTCCGAATATAAGAGTCACAGGCTAAATAGTCAAAATAATAAAATGGCATGTATTATAGAGTCTTAGGCAATATAGATTACATTTATATTATTCAAGTTTTATGCCAACAGATGTTTGGTCAACAGACCAAAATAAGTACCATAGCATCCGTTTAAATAAATTCCAAATACATAGTTGTCAGAAACACTCAATTCTACATGAAGATAGTCTGTTCAAAGGCTTTCGTTAGCGACACAGTAATATTAATCAACCACGGTTATCCTTCATATCAGTAATTTTTCATGTTCATACCTATTGAATATATAATGCCAGTGTTTGTTTTTGCCAAAGTGAGATAGACTAGGATTAGCTACACTTTACAAATGAAAAGAGGTAAGGAGCAGTAAAATGACTTTGCCAAGGTCACACAGTGAATACATAGAAGATCCAAGATGAAAACAAAGTGCAATGAGCCATGGTACCTCCCTTCCCAGAAAAACCATTTATCAAGCAGTTATCCCAAATCAAGATTAATTGGGTCAGATGATAGCTCCTCCTTCACCAAAACACATTCAACTTATAGAGCTGAGATGTTATTTGTGTGTTACCATTTTATATGAAGGATGTAATGAGGAAAAAAAAAAGTTAAAGACAGATGTTGTTTCCCCCTAATCACATCAAAAATGTTATATCCTTTCACCACCATCTGTGTGAGTTAGGCCATTATTGGGAATTTCTCATACATTATGTCCAGATAAAAGCTAATAAGAATAGGTTCATGGTTCTAATCTCATACTTGTTGTTTCTAGAATTAAAGCTGCCTCAAGTGTATTTCCATAAGCATTATGTTTTCCTTTGGAGTCAAGTTGTTCTTATTTAAACAGCTGTCCTCAGTTCTACTGCTGTCATACTGGTTGTAATTATATTTCAACTGAAAACCATTGTTGCATTTTTATTTATAACTTGGCAAAAGAGAGCAACTTAAACTACATGGAGGTCGGTTTTTCAGAACTGAGATCAATTATTTACTAAACGCACTGGTGTCAGAAACATTATCCCATGGTATATTTATAAATTTAAAGGGGAAAAACTAAATTAAAAAATCCATGAGCATTAAATGGGCAGCAGTGCTTTCTGCAACTTAATTTGAAATGGATTTTAAACTGAGTAAGAGTTGTTTCTAATGATGTCATGGAGGAGGCAGATTGTTAAGTTCCATCTATGCTTAGGATTTAAATATATAATTTTTATTAGAAGGATGGGATAGTATGATGGGTAGAAGCCACCATAGATTCAGGTCTCACCACACACACTAGCTAAAATCACTTTGGACATTACAAGGGACGAAACACTGGTCTCTTCGATTATCTACTCCCAGATATGGACAAAGAGCTTATTGTGTTCCTATCAATTCTCTTATTTCCATCACCCTCTTTTGAAGATACCAGCTGTGAGGATTTGTTGACTCATTTAAAATCCCTGGTGGGAACAGAGGAAAAGTGTAATGACTATATAATATTTCATAAGACTTCTAAAAGTGGTATTAAAGAAGATAACCTCAGGACAGCTGACTGAAACCAGGAAACTATTCTGCTTTTCAGGTACAGATACCCATATTTAAGGAAAGTATGATTTCAGAGCAGAAAAGAATATTAGAAATAATAGTATCCACATTCCACACTTATCTATATATTGGTCACTTGTTTTGCCTGGGCACTGTGCCAAATGTTAAGAATACAGAAATAACTAAGCATAGCCCTATCTTCTCATGATTTAATAAAATAATCAGGCATGTAAGCAAATAATCACAATGGAATGATAGTCTCTCTGAGGCATGTATATAAACCAGGAAACATCAAGTAGGGTAGTTTGAAAAAATATAGTAAAAGTTACACTAGAAAGATCATGGTTTAATGGTTTTGCAAAGATTTTTTTCTTTTTTTAACCACAGAATTGATAGATAGGGAGGGGCTGTGAGCAATGTGTGTGACACAACATTGGGAAAAAGAAAAGATCATGACGCTCTGTAGGTGACAGACTTCAGAATGGTCAAAACATGTTGGGTTAGGGGCCAGTGTTGGAAGAAGTCAAAAATGTTAAGAGAGATTAGGTTGATAAAGGCCTTGCATGCTCTCCTAAGGAATCTCAGGAAGCAGCTGTGGAAGACTTTTAACCAGAAAATTGACACGACTAGACTGTACTTTGATAAAATAACTCCGTCAACAAGGTAATAAATGGCCAGAATGAGAAGCATTTGAAGTTGGAAACTCGTGCTGGGGAGTCTAGTAAGAAAGCCGTGGTGATGGTTCAGGTAGAAGGGGAAGAGGTCAGTGGGGATGGTTAAAAGGAAACTGTTTGAAAGAAAGTTACTAACTTTTATTAGCATGGGTGTATATGGATAATGAGGGAGGAGGAGGAGCAGACCAAATTTATTCTATAAGGAGGAGGATCTCTAGGTTTAAAGCAAAAGATTTTCATTGGTTTTTTGGTTTTCTTTTGTTTTGTTTTTTGTTTTTAGCCATTCAATTCATTATTTCAAGTGATACAGATTCTGGGTGAAAGCTGAGGGCTAGAGAGGAAAAAAGTGCTAGAAACGGCTGTTTAAGTCATATAAAGACCTAGAGAAAAACATCTGCCATTTGAAGGTGGGGGGAGTCCAGAGCTGAGGCAGAAGGACTTTCCTGGAAGAAGTTGTTCCTTATAGCTGTCATTATTTAGCTTCGATAAACAAGACCCAAGCTAAGTTCTTTAACAGTTAAAATATTTTGTTAGAGTAATTTGAGAATGATACATGTTAATCCCAGTTCAAATTAGTAGGAGTATGACCCTGTGAGAATCCTCTGGTCTCTGAGATTCAGTTTTACTGTTGATTCATTCATTCATTCATTCATTCATTCATTCATTCATTCATTTATTGAGAGAGAGCACACATGCAGGCAGAAACTCATGCACAGGAGCAAGGGGGAGGGCCAGAAGGAGAGAGAGAATCTCAAGCAGGCTCCACATTCAGCACAAAGCCCAATGTAGGGCTTGATCTCATGACCCTAAGATCATGACCTGAGTAGAAATCAAGAGTCAGGTGCTGAACTGACTGAGCTACCTAGGCACCCCTATTACCCTTAAGATGGGTAAATAATACCTCCTTGTAGAATCACTTTGGGGAGTAAATGAAACAACAAAGGTAAGATGCTTTATGTTCTTCTCAGCATGTAATAAGAACTTTGTAAAATTAAAAATAGCTATTTGGAAATATTTATTGAAAGTAGAACAGGTATCATTTAAACTGAATTGCTATACCTCAAATTTATAATCCTTTCTATCCTGTTCACTCCTTTATTCATTCAGCAAATGGTTTTTGAGCCCCTGTCTTGTATCAAACTACATCTGGAGGTACAGATTGCTGCCTATGGTCTAACAGTCTAATGGGGAGAGAAATGCAATCAAAATAAAGACAGCACAGTATGATCCCATAGTTTATAAATCCATGAGCATGAGATGTCATTAATAGACATTCTGTTAATATCCTTAAAATAATTTATCCCTGCTCAGCTGGGAGTCTGCTTCTCCTTCTATTCCTACCCCCTGCTCATGATCTCTCTCAAATAAATAAATAAACACTTTTAAGGAATGTGGAGTGGGGACACCTGGGTGCCTCAATCGGCTAAGCATCTGCCTTTGGCTCAGGTCATGATCCCAGGGTCCTAGGATCAAACCCCCATCAGGTTCTGCTCAGCAGGGAGTCTACTTCTCCCTCTCACTCCCCCTATGTACTCTCTCTCTCTCTTTCTCAAATAACTAAATACAATCTGTAAAATAATTTAATTTGGGGGTGATTGTTTAAAACTACTGTAGAAATTTGAAGCCCAATTCAGTTAACCAAAAGATAACCAGATGAGATTACCACCAGCAGTACCAAAATTATACCACAACACTCACAGAGGATATGGCTACATAAGCCAATGTATATGGTGATGATTGGTATCATAATTACACTAAATGCAAACATTATAACTCAGCTATCCACCTAGCACAGTTGATACCTGTACAGATGTGAAGATCAAGAATAGCCAACATAAGAGGCCTTTTTAATGATTCATCTGTCCTGCTGGTACTGTGTTAGTTGCTTTTAACTTTGTTGGGCAAAATGTCATTTGGGTTTTTGTTTTGTTTTTTAGAAGTGAGGAACCTACAACATTTTTTCCTACTAAAATCCACTCCTGCCAGAGAAAGAGAAAATGGTTGATTAGAGAAAACAGAAGCAAAATTTGCAAGTGAAGTCAAAGAAAATACTGATCAATTCTTATATGTATTAAAAGGCTTTTATTTTCATAACCCATTTAGCAGATAGGTGTTTCCTGGGATGCAAAGATACATCTTTTTTCCTTTCAACACCTCTACAAATTGCTTTTGTGTACACAGCACAAAGGATACTCACCCAGAGAGCTGATGCAGAACTTCATTTGGAGAAACAAAAGCAGTGTCAATTTATATGGCAAGAGAATGAATACTACATTCCAAGTTGATATTGGATCTGACACTTCAAATCTAAAATAAATTATTTGGAAGGCCCACTATCTTTTTTCCCTGACCTTGGTATTAACAGCATTTGTGACCTCATATGCAAATGAAGTAAAATACTAAGGAAGTTTTTCATCAGTAAGAATTAGCTGTTTTTTTAAATGTATGTTTCTGTGATCATCCGTTTGTTTCCCAAAGTGTAATTTCAATCTCCCTAAATCAATTTAACTAGCAGCATGTTGCGAATGTGACTCATTTCATCTGAGCCTGTGGTTAGCATTATGTTGCCGCAACGAGAGCAACCTGGCAGATTTTTCAGCCTAGAAGTTGTCCATTTCAATTAACAGGACACTCAGGACATTCTCCTGTCAGGATAATAAAAGTGTGTGCTGATTTGCCTCCTCTCTTGAAACAGATGAAAGTATTATGTACTGTGAATAAGAAGTCAACCTCCCTTTTTCTTTTTTCAGAACACTAAGTCTTAGCGGGACCCGACTATAAATAATGGAAAACAATTCTGTATGCTGGAACTTAGAGAAGTGTGATTTCTTTTTTTCTCCACCTTACAGTGAATGCACCAGGCATTCCTTTCCTAATTCTGTCACTCCCGTAGAAAAATAGATGGACACATCTGTGAATTTATATTGCTGATCTTGCCTGCTGTTACCTGTCCATAGCAACACATCTGGGTTTTCTGTGCTTTGAAAAGGAAATGCTTTGAAGAAAATGCATCATTCTAATGTTTTAACATTGTTTGTTATATGAATCCTTTAAAGAATCTTACACTGTTTAATTCTCAGGCCGGTGCTAAGCAAGGCTACCTAACGGGTGGCAAAGGAAAAAAGTGCTGGGAAGATAACTCTAAACAGCTTTGTGAAGAATCAGTGCAGCTTTTCAATAATACTTTAATGAGATTAGAAACTCTGACATTGTCTCGTACCCAGTCAACATTGGCATGTGCCGGACGTTTCTTCTAAGTGCACCTGTAACCACAGCTTTTCTAGCCGAATTTAATTTGTCTGTGTTCTAATCCTGATATGTCTTTTTTGTTAATAGTTTTCATATGCCTCCATCAGAAAGGAAAACAAACTGAAGCAAGGCTTCTTTCGACTATAAAAGCATCCCTGCAAATATATGCACTCTTTAGATAGACCATTTTGTATGGTTAAGCTCCACAAGTGCATCTCTGCAGTAGGCTGCACATTTAACTGGGAGACAACTGAGTTATAAAATTGGCTTTGGACTACTGAGGGGAAAAAATAAAGGTAAAGTGGGGGAGATTCTATCATGAGGTGTAAAATAAGAACTTTTTCTTCTTATGTAAGTTTCTCTAACATTGGTTGATTTTCCTTTGTGTGGAGAAGGGTCATTATCCACATACCTCCCACTTGTCCTCCATGCCGTGGCCCGCAATTAACATTGTGCCTATACGTGTAGTGGTGAGAAGAGCCTAACATCTTGCAAATACCTTCTTTCTGTAACAATTCCAATGATTATTTAAGATTTGTGAACGGAAAGGATGAGTACCTAACCCTCTAAAAAATCATTTTAAAGATGAAAACTGCTATTCCAAGAGGTTGATTGTCTCCAAATCAGAAAGTCACTAGTGATGGAAGCACAGAGTGCCATGAGCTGCTCCCTAGAAAAGCATTTTACCCTTCAGTGTGCTGTGTAACTTGACTACAAGAATCAGGGACCGAGAAAATGTATACCGCCCACACCTAGGCTTCTTAAAGAAATAATTTAACATAACTCGTGTTTTTATTTTATCTTTCAAAGAGTTGAATTTTGCCTAAGTAGCACAGTTATTCATTTTTATTCTGCTGCCAAAATAAGTGCATTTCTTACATTTTAATGTCCCTTTTGCTTTTTCAAAACATCTTCAAATCATTTTCTTTTGTCACTGTTTCTGTCCAGTAAGGTAGCTATTCTTATTTCTGTTTGTTTTGTGTTTTGTTTTGTTTTGTTTTTTTCTCCCCTACTGAGGACAAGGAAAACAAGAGAGGTACAATATAACCTTAACCAAGTTCAGAAACCCATCCACACAGACATTAACAATGTAATTATGGGGCCACCTGGGTGGTTCAGTCATTAAGCTTCTGTGTCTTGATTTCAGCTCAGGTCATGATCTTAGATCATGAAGTCGAGCCCCACATCAAACCCCATGTGGAGTCCCACTTCAAGCCCCTCAGCAAGCTCCACACTTAGTGGGGAGTCTGCTGGAAATTCTCTCCCCTTCCCTCTGCCCACTACTCCCTCCCCTTTTTCCCCCCACTCTCAAATAATAAATAATTAAATCTTTAAAAATATGTAATTATGAATGTCAGCAAATTTGCAGAAGGAAAAGAGAGAGGAAACTTACCAAGTATGAGTGATTTGTGTTAAACTATTAGGAGAAGCTTTATGTGTTATTTCATTGAATTATCAGTTAAGGGGCATTATCTTGATTTTTTAAATGATATAGTGAGTCTCTTAAAAGGCAAATTCAACTGAGGCCTTAAAACTATTTAGAGGCAAGGGTGCCTGGGTGGCTCAGTGGGTTAAGCCGCTGCCTTTGGCTCAGGTCATGATCTCAGGGTCCTGGGATCGAGTCCCGCATTGGGCTCTCTGCTCAGCAGGGAGCCTGCTTCCTCCTCTCTCTCTCTCTGCCTGCCTCTGCCTACTTGTCATCTCTCTCTGTCAAATAAATAAATAAAATCTTTAAAAAAAAAACAAAAACAACAAAAAAAAAACTATTTAGAGGCGAACCTTAGATGCAAATTCAGGATTGTCAGTCCTAAACAAATGCTTGATTTTGTAGATTAGTGGTTCTCTGAGTGTGGTCTGAGGACTCTGTGGTTCCAAAGACCATTTCAGGAAGTCTATGAGATCAAAACTATTTTCTTAATATCTTCTTAAATCGTATTATCTAACTATTTCACAAGGGAGTTTCAAGAGTTATCCTGATACAAGAGTATGAAGAGGTTTCATGATATAACACAACAAACTGACTCAAGAAACAGACATGAGAGTCCAGCTATCTTGTATGAAATCAGATGTTTAAAAAAATTTGCAAATGTGTAAGACAGTGGTTTGTTTTGGACTATAGATTTTTTAAAATGTTAATGATATTAACATGTTATAGATTGTTCACTGTTGTTTTAATAAATTAGTAATATTTCACATTTCGTATTTTTAATTTCTAATAGGTTATATATCTGTGTATGGAATTTACATTGAAAAAAGTTCTCTTAGAATCCTCAATAAGAACATACAGGAGTTCTAAGACCAAAACATTTTAGAACCACTATCCTAAATGATGTTTCTTTACAGAGTAAATTTGGAAGCCTCAATGTACAGCAAAACAGCCTAGGACCTATCTTTCTAAAACAAGAAAAACCTATGTGTACTTCAACCTTAGAACTAGAAATGACTTTTAGATATTGGTGCCGGGTCATTTTTAAATGTAACTTATCCTAGAGAGAAAGCAATCATTAGTTCTTTTCTTGGAGGTCCCAAGTTATGAATTATCACTCTAACCAGGAATTTAAATCTAACTTTTGACTTAGTTTCAGCAAGAACCTCAAAGGCCAAGAAGGAAATGACAGGTGATAAAACCTGGGCATTCCAAAGCCAGAGGCTGAAATCTACATAGAACTTTTAGAAGCAATTTTTAAAGTTGGTTTGACAACCTCTCTCCTACCTGGATGACATAAAAGGGTAGAAGTAGGAAAAGCCGGATTGTTGGAAACTGAAGAATTCCCAGTATGCTTGGAGTCTTTATAGGGGAGAGATGAAGAAAGCATCCCTGTCTCACAAAAACTGAAGAATGGCACATTACGGATGCCATCTGGGAATCCTTTTCGACAACATACGGAGTCTGTGGGGCTCCACAGCTGATGCCTGACCTGAGCAGGAAAAGCCAAAAAGCAGGATTTTGTGACTGGCTCAGCCCTCAAATGCAGGGGCTTCAAAAAGAGGCTTCCTGGGAGCACTCTGGACCCACAAAGGTTGACTAGACCAAGTATGGTGAGTGCTTCCTCTCTGGGACCAAATATTAATGAAACAGCCTTGAGTAGTTATTCTTAGTGACTTCTAAAATTTTTATGACTATATATTTTATAATTCATAGTAGTCTATTACTACCTGTATAATTTCAGTCCTACAGAAGCATCACAATAGTAGGAAAAACTCCCATACACTCTACCAAGATTCTGCAATAGTTTATATTAATTTATGCCATTTGCTTTATCATTCCCTTTCTCTTTTCTCGATCAATCTCTCTCTCCATGCACATGCATACACAGAGTTTTTGGTTTGTTTGTTTGTTTTACCACTTGCCTGCAGGCTGAAGATATCAGGCCTTTTTACCCTTAAATACTTACGTGTATTTCCTAAGAATAAGCACATTTTCTTATATGTCCACAGTACCATTATCAATATCAGCAAATTTCTCACTGATACCATAATATTACCTAATCTATAGCTACAATTGTTTCAAATGCTCCCAAGAAGACTGACTAGAAGCGAATCCTGATCTCACAGAGGGGAAGAACTGATGATTTCCCAAAGATGGAGAGAGGAAGTATGAAGGACAAACAGATGAATATTCATAGGTCTCTAACCCAGTCTTGGGTGACTAGCAAAAATTCTAGGAAACTGGAGTTGGAGATCCAAAGGACTCAATCATGAAGAACAATTCAAAGGCTTATTTTCTGGGAAAGAAATAGCCACCGCCACCTGGCCTACAAACAGCAAGGCAAAGCCGCCTCCGATCTAACTTCAGAAGCAACTGCAGAACACAGGGCCATGCCATTTTGGTTGGTAGAGATCGTTCATACTCAGTGGCCAAGACTACATGCTGTACCATCGTCCAAAACCAGAATTTTTCTCTACCTATACCATTTCTACCATTCTAGAGCCGCAGAAATACTTATTCATTTAATAATCAAATAGTAACTACATGCCTACATTGTAAATCCTGGACAAAGAATAAATTCCTGAACATTATTTTCAATATTCGTTCATTCATTTATTCATGTATTCACTCAACAAATATTTAAAAGCTGTAAGAAGTATAATGTGCCATACTTTCTAGGTGCTAAGAAAACATTATATAACTAAAGTGGGCAAAATCCCTGCTCTCCTGCAAGTTACTGTCTAGGGTAAAGTCTGTGGTTCTTGTTGAATTTGAACTATTATCTTCGCAAGAGGATGCTGCAGTGATTTTTTTTTTTTTTTTATGTTGCGTGCTATAGTTTTGATGCTGTGGTGATTAAGGAAAGGATTTGGATCAGAGAATGACGCTAACAGAGAACTCAGTCTAGCTTTGTTCCCCTGTGGAGATGTATTGTCTCCTTGAAGTCCTGCTTGTTAGCTACATATTTTATTTAGTAATAGCTCCAAGATAGTAGGCACTTAATCCTGCATTTATTTTGACCTTTTGACAGTCAATTGCAAAGCAGAACACTCTTATTTAAAATGCCCTTGAAAATATTTCCTTAGGCCTATAGAATTCATATTCAAAAGCTAAGTCCCACATGTGTGTATACTAATTAATTTTGTGAACAACAAAGATGAGTGTTGATTTTCTATCCAAAGTTCTATGAATAGTTTTACCATTTAGGCAATTCTGACTTGTCTGGAAGCATGTTGACATGATACATGTATTAAACACTCAGGTCTGAATTTAGAAGAATGTTCCTTTGGAGGCAAAAAAAAAAAAAAGAAAGAAAGAAAAAGAGCTAAGCCATCATTACTTTTACTTCATTGGGAATCATGAGTCTCCTCAACATGATACCATTTTTTCAAATCTGACTTTAAAAACTCTCAAACCCAAAGCCAAAATAAAATGATATTTGTGAAACTTTATAAAAGCACTGGGAAACCTGGAAATGATGCTTAAATTATATGAACCTTAGAGTTTCTGGAAGCTGTTTTCAAAATCATTAGAAACTAAGTTTAAGAGCTTGCTTTGGGAACCTCATTTGAAATTCACAAATCTAGAGAGAAAAATCAGAGGTATACTTTGTATCGGACTCCTGGTTATTAATTTATAGAATAAAATTGTAATTTATTTTCTTAGTCATAGAAACATATACGCATGCACATACAACACGCATGTGTATCATGTATAAAGGCATTATGTATCTATTACATACCTGTAAATGCTGTTTTATTCTTCAGTGTCACATATGTGTGTATTTGAGTGTGTGAGAGCTTTTAAGTGGTAAAAAAGTGATAAAAAGGAGCACCTGGGTGTCTTGGATGTTTGGGCGTCTGCCTTAGGCTCAGGTCATGATCTCAGCATCCTGGGATCGAGCCCCATGTAGGGCTTCCAGCTTGGTGGGGAGTCTGCTTCTTCCTCCCTCCCTACCTCTCCCTCTGCTTGTTCTCTGTCTCTCTCTCTCTCTCAAATGAATAAATAAAATCTTCCCCAAAAAGTGATTAAAAAACTGAACACAGAGGTTTTTTTGTTTTGTTTTGTTTGTTTGTTTTTAATATACATATGACCTATATAATGACTTTTTGAGCTTGGTAATACAGACACACACATACATTGTTGAAAATTTTATTTTGATTTTGCTAAAGAGAAGTCTGTCTGTATTTGAGAACACAACTGGTTCAAAATGAATCTTCCTCCTCAGTATAAATATGAAATACCCAAGTAGGTATTTAAAAAGACCCTTGAAATTTAAATGCATTTGGCGTAATATTATAGCAAAGAATTACATCTTAAAGCTTGATTTGTTCATTTTATGCATCATTTATTTTAGTTTCTCACAATTTTTAAGGAAATATTACTTTTAACATGTTCAGAATCATTTTCTTTTTTTCTTTTTTTTTTTTTTAATATTTTATTTATTTGACAGAGAGAGATCACAAGCAGGCAGAGAGGCAGGCAGAGAGAGAGAGAGAGAGAGGAGGAAGCAGGTTCCCTGCTGAGCAGAGAGCCCGATGCGGGACTCGATCCCAGGACCCTGAGATCATGACCTGAGCCGAAGGCAGCGGCTTAACCCACTGAGCCACCCAGGCGCCCCTCAGAATCATTTTCTAACAGATTGACTATAGCAGTTTATGCTTCTGTTCACACACTTTCAAGAAAGAAGAAAGTTAGTAACCCACTGAGAATAAGAATTAGATCTGTTCTATAAACATATTCAAGTACACAAGAGTTATTAGTGTTTCCTGACCAAGGGAACTAGTGTCCTGGTTATAGAAAAGAGAAAGTGAAGACTCCAAGAAGCAATTGCATTCTGTGGATATTTAATGTATTTATCTATTGATCAATGGAAAAACTGCCCAAACTCATCCATGTAGGGGATTTTTACCTGATAAGAAAATGCCATTCTTCAATTTTCAAAAAAGACCATATTAAATAAAACACTTAGAATCACTTGATTTGTCTGGTTTTCGTTGTTAGAATATATTTAAAACTCTAAAAATCCACAGAGCATTAGATAGTGATGGGTTCCTTTTAAATCTTTTAACAAACCCTTTAAAATTATTTACACAGCAATCTAACCTAAATATTTGGGAAATGCTTTACTGCATCAAAGCAACTTATGTCATTATTATTCTGCTGTTTCTTGAACATAAGCAGTTTTCCCCCGCCTGAAGACATTGTGCTCTCCACCTGCAAGGTTCTTACCTGGATCCTTACACAGCTGGTTTTCTCATTTTACTCTACTCTCTGCTCAAATCTCTTTCCAGAGCTGACTTTCTTGACCACCTTACCTAAAATAGCATCTTCTGTCTGCTTCCTGCTTAATTCTTTTAAGCCTTACCTGCCTATATTTTTCTTTATAGCCATTGTTATGACCTGGAGTTAAACTGATTCTCTTTATCAATTACATGAGAATAGGGAATTTGTGTCCTATAATATTAATCTCTCTGAACAATGCCTATTATATAACAAGTGTTCAAAAAATTAAAAAGGGGTATAAGCAGGGTGTGTGTGTGTGACAGAGAGAGAGAGAGAGAGAAACCTCTGCTGAATGAATATAAAAAGAAAGTTGAAAACCAAAAGATTTGGGCAAGTAACAACCACATACACTTGAAGTCAATTTGTGATTAAATAATATCACACCCAAAATGACTGAAAAAATGGGTTCCTTTTTGCTCAGAAGTAGAAAACACACTATGCTATAGATATTTTTAACTTGGAATGATAGAAATGTGTTATTTAAAACACTGAAATAAGCTTTATTAAGATAAATTCTATTGCAACAGTTAATTTAAAAGTATACCATCACACTAATTATTTTGAATTTGCTTTAAATAAATAGAGACACAGTTAGCCATGAATTTGCATCCACCATCGGCCAAATGTTAATGGTCAGTTGCCTGTCTGTGAATAGATATATCTTCTAAAACAATCCCAGGCATTTGAACTTGTCTGTTTCTTTCTGAAGGTATAGTATGAACTGACAAAGATTTCATTAGGATAAAGGAGCAAAAGAAACATACTGAATATCATCAAATCTATAAGATGAGAATGTTGTTTGCTTGCTTGTTCAAGGAATATTGTAGAAATATATGGTTACTTTTGTCATCTCAAGTTATCTCCATAAAAGCATGTGTTAGAAAACTTCAGAAAAATAATGCAGTTTGTTGACAAGCCACTTCAAATTTCCTTTCTGTAGTTATTTGTTTTCTACTAGTCGGAACTTATCAGATATTTCCTTACTTCAATAGAAAAGTACCCTTTTAAACATTATCTTCTCATAGTCTTCTGCTGAAATTTAAGTGTAAATGTGGTGATGTAATGCATGCTCCTGGCCAGCCTAATGCTTTAGAGATTCCAAATGCAAAAACATGAAGATAAACTAGCATGGATAGAGCTAATTGCTATTCGTTTTTTCCCCGGAGAGAAAATTAGAGCATACTTATTCATTGCAGAGATTGTAAGCACCATGAGAGTAAAATCCTTGTTTATATCCTGATCTCTTCTATCTACAGCATGTTAGAACTACATCTGTCACAGGGTAACAATTCAATATATCTTCGTTGGGTTAAAAAATAAAAAATGAGTCTGTTTCAATGACCATCCTCCCCCCAAAAGAAGTATAAACCACTGCTTGCCATTGAGGTAGAACTGGTAAGTGATTAGTAATACAGTCTTATTTTTGTTCAGAAATGTGCCTGTTTTTCTGAACATGATATTACAAAGCAATGAAATATATCAGCATGATAATTGTGTAATTGAATGAAGATTTTATAGTTTTCCTTAAGGAAAAACTATATTCTACCACTGACCTCTCAAGGGCAACAGAGTAGTTAGAATGGGAATAAGAAATAGAAAACATATATAAGGGTTCCTTCCTTTCAGCACAGAATAATAACAGTTACAGATTTTTCTAAAGGTATTACTTCAAAGGAGTCTTTTATGTTGACAATAGTCACAAATACTGCTTCTTCCTGTATTCAGTGGTTGGAACATGACTCTCTTATTCAGGAAGCCGTACAAGAGATATTTGGGTTGTGAAATCCTACATGGTAGTAGGATACTTTCTCATCCCTAGGTAATTTTTACTAATGCAGATATCAATTATGCTTTCAAACTTTCCAATACTTCGCCCTTGTGTGTTATGGGTAGTGTAGATTGTTTTTGTTTTATAGCCTTTGTTAATGCATTTGTAGATTGCACTGAAAGAATCTGAGGAAATTACTCCATACATCAGCATTAACAGTGCAATATTTTAAATCTACATACTTTGCTAGTACACTGCATGGTACAAGCCAGTAAAGAAAAAAGAATAGGTGACTAACATTGGATCTGGAAGGTTGTAGGGCTAGAGCAAATATATTTTTGAATGTTTCTCGAAACTGAGCAACAGAAAAGGTTAAAAAAAAAAAAAAAAGGAAGATGAAACCAAACACAAACTCTCCCTTCTTCCAACCATCCAGATTCAGAAACATTCGCAACTCCTGACTTGGTGATTATTTTAGCATGATTTTTAAAATCAGTAAAACTAAAATATTTTTAATGCATGTAATGCTATTCTAAAGCTAACAAACCTTGAATGAAGTTTTCTTTATATAGGTGTGTTAAGTGTGAACACAGGAGGTTACATGGTACTTGTAAGTTAGTTAACTGATTATAACTATAACAAAGTTTCCTTTAAGAAGTTGTATGGTGGGGGCACCTGGGTGGCTCAGTGGGTTGAGGCCTCTGCCTTCAGCTCAGGTCACGATTTCTGAGTCCTGGGATCGAGCCCCATATCGGGCTCTCTGCTCAACAGGGAGCCTGCTTTCCCCTTTCTCTCTGCTGGCCTTTCTGCCTACTTGTGCTCTCTCTCTCTGTCAAATAAATTTTAAAAAAATTTAAAAAAAAGAAGTTATATGGTAACATTTTGCAAGTAAAGATAATTTTATAGCCAAGATAAGGCTCTTTCTTACTCAACCATGTATATAGCAGTCACTTTAACTGATTGCTACACTATTTCTAACCATAGCACAGGATAAATTCTAATACACTTGAGTGCCATGGTGTTTAATTTTTACCTCAGACTCACTTCACTTTCTATGCTTCCTTTTCTTTTTCCCTCTTGGGTACAGACTGTCAGTACCATATAGAACAAACTATAGGAAATTCTATGACTTTTAATCAGGCAATGTCTTTCTCTTCAATGTATCATAAATTTCAGTGTTAAGAACACTTTCATGAAAAAATCAAACTTGTTATACTTTACATACTTCATAACATACTTTCTAAAATTTGCCTTACACTATCTTGCTGCATTTTATTCAAATATTTTTGTGATACAAATTAAAATAAAATACAATTAATCAAAAGAATATGACCAAATTGCTTTGTAATATTTATCTTCTGAGAAACTCAACTGAACTCTTGAGAAACCTGCATTTGCTCCTTTTCACCTTCAATAATCTCATTCTAAGGTTTTCTGCAGTATGGTCCAGTCTACTTTTCCAGCCTTATTTCTCTTTCCTTCCAAGCTTGGCTTCTCTCCTGCCATACAAACTTATTACCAAGAACCCAAACATGCCCAGTGCGTTTTCCCTCCCATAAATTTCCCTCCATAACTTGTATCTCCAACAAAGACACCTGATATTAAAACTCATGCAAAGAATGGTCATCCTACAAATACCATATGCTATTAGGGCTTTTGCTACTCTGTGGGCTTTAGTATCTATACATGGAAAATTCATCATAGTCTTCTTTGTTTAAGAGTTATGAGTAGATTCAATATCCCTTCTCTTCCCTAATTCTGGATTCGAAATTATCAAGAGCAGAAATTCCTTCAGATTTCTCTTTTTTGTATGTGGAACAATGTTTGGCAAGTACTTTTCCCAAAGTATCCATCAAGAAAACATACTGAATATATATTAAGAAGGGTTTGCATCAATTGCTTTGGTGAGGCCTTCACAGAATAAAAGAAACAAGGATAGCTGTCTAAATAGCTTGGTGTTTAAATTAAGTGAAGTTATGTGATATTGTCAGCTGGACCTGGTCTTCAAAGTACAAGTACCTACATTTTCTTTAAATAATGACCAGATTCAGAGGATGTAGGTTGAGTTTCCTCAAGTGTATACTATCTCCAGTAGGGCTGCCTTGGTTCTTATCTCTAATACCTATCAAATATACATATTCATTCTGCAAGTCTACATGGTGTGTGCATGTATGTGCATATATTCTCTATGTATACACACACACACACACACACACACACACACCAGAAAGAATAAAACATGCACAGTTAAGTCTAGAATAAACACCTAAAATTTAAGGATTTATTTACCTAAAATCTACTAAAATCAATTTCCTCAATTAAATTAATATTAATTGAAATAATCATCAAAACATCATTTATGAGAAATTAACTATTAATGTCACAATTATTTTATTCCTCCCATATTAAAAGTATATTTTAAGAAATCAATATGAACAGTTTCTTTAGTTAAAATAGTATGTAAGGGGTACAGATGGCCCTTCTTTTCACGACATCTGTGTCTTTGGGGTAAATACCAAGGAGTGCAATTGCTGGGTCATAGGAAAGCTCTATTTTTAATTTCTTGAGGAATCTCCACACTGTTCTCCAAAGAGGCTGCACCAACCTGCATTCCCACCAACAGTGTAAGAGGGTTCCCCTTTCTCCACATCCTCTCCAACACGTGTTGTTTCCTGTTTTGTTAATTTTGGCCATTCTAACTGGTGTAAGGTGATATCTCAATGTGGTTTTAATTTGAATCTCCCTGAGGGTTAATGATGATGAACATTTTTTCATGTGTCTGATAGCCATTTGTATGTCTTGATTGGAGAAGTGTCTGTTCATATCTTCTGCCCATTTTTTGACGTGTTTGCCTGTTTCGTGTGTGTTGAGTTTGAGGAGTTCATTATAGATCCTGGATATCAACCTTTTGTCTGTACTGTCATTTGCAAATATCTTCTCCCATTCCGTGGGTTGCCTCTTTGTTTTTTTGACTGTTTCCTTTGCTGTGCAGAAGCTTTTGATTTTGATGAAGTCCCAAAAGTTTTGTTTCCTTTGCCTTTGGAGACGTATCTTGAAAGAAGTTGCTGTGGCTGATATCGAAGAGATTACTGCCTATGTTCTCCTCTAGGATTCTGATGGATTCCTGTCTCACGTTGAGGTCTTTTATCCATTTTGAGTTTATCTTTGTGTACGGTGTAAGAGAATGGTCGAGTTTCATTCTTTACATATAGCTGTCCAGTTTTCCCAGCACCATTTATTGAAGAGACTGTCTTTTTTCCACTGTATATTTTTTCCTGTTTTGTCGAAGATTAATTGACCATAGAGTGGAGGGTCCATATCTGGGTTCTCTACTCTGTTCCACTGGTCTATGTGTCTGTTTTTATGCCAGTACCATGCTCTCTTGGTGATCACAGCTTTGTAATAAAGCTTGAAATCAGGTAATGTGATGCCGCCAGCTTTATTTTTGTTTTTCAACATTTCCTTAGTGATTCGGGGTCTCTTCTGATTCCATACAAATTTTAGGATTATTTGCTCCAGCTCTTTGAAGAATGCCGGTGGAATTTTGATCGGAATGGCATTAAAAGTATAGATTGCTCTAGGCAGTATAGACATTTTAACAATGTTTATTCTTCCGATCCAAGAGCATGGAATGGTCTTCCATCTATTTGTGTCTTCTTCAATCTCTTTCATGAGTGTTCTGTAGTTCCTTGAGTACAGATCCTTTACCTCTTTGGTTAGGTTTATTCCCAGGTATCTTATGGTTCTTGGTGCTATAGTAAATGGAATCAAAATAAATAAATTGGAAAATAAATAAATAAATAAAAATAGTATGTAAGGGGCGCCTGGGTGGCTCAGTCGGTTAAAGCCTCTGCCTTCAGCTCAGGTCATGATCTCAGGGTCTTGGGATCGAGCCCCACATCGGGCTCTCTGCTCAGCAGGTAGCCTGCTTCCTCCCTTCTCCCTCTGCCTGCCTCTTTGCCTACTTGTGATCTCTGTCAAATAAATAAATAAAACCTTTTTAAAAAAATAAAATAGTATGTAATTTTTTATCATATACCTCTTGCAAATACTTCTGATCAATATTAAATAATGTAAAACTTGCTATTGTTGTAGATTATGCCTGATGTTAATCTATTTCATGGCATTTGCCTCTTTTTAATAAAGGAGCATTAAAACCATGATATAGAAACAAATTCTTAGGATCATGAGTAATCTGTTGTAACTTAACATAAAATTCAGTAGAATTTTTGTTTTTGTTTTTGGTTTGAGTATTCCTAATTCACCAAGTCGATCAGCTCTTACCACCTGTTAAGATGGTAATCCTTGTTAGTTCCCTACCATGTAACTTCCATACTAAATACATCACACAATTAACTCTGCCTTTTTTTCCCATTGACCTTAAAAGAAAAGTAAATGGGTACCTAAAAGGGACAGAGGCTAAAGTTTGAGGGATAGCGGGTATATACCTGGGAGAGAGAAAAGGTAATGGTATAGAAGAATATATAATATTCTGCAGTCAGGCATTTCTGACTAGAAATGTCTAGAGTATATGCCGTACATGACAAAATATCTCCTTATCCCTTTTCCTTCTAGTGGGATCACAAAATTAATTTAATTATGTAAGCTTCATATAAGTCTTTATGAAAATTGATCTAAATAAATAAATGCCATAGGAGATGATTAAAAACATTTTCATGTCTTATATAATCGCTAAACACTATGCAACATCAAGTAACTTTTTCACTTGCATAGAAAAACCAAGCGCAGAGCTGGCAACAAGTAACTGTCTACAAGTAACTGTAGCTCCACGATGCAACTACACCACCACAAATTGGCAAAGTACATTTTTAGTGAGAGGATGCTGTGTAGAGAAAGGAGACTGATTTGGGTTCTTCAAGAGTTTAGTTCAACAGTCATTTATGTAGAATCCCATATATGCCAGGAAATGTATTAAGCACTATGAACTAGAGATTGAAGAACTTCCATTGACATGGAGCTGACAACAAAACAAACTTGAACATTTGAGTGGGATTAATTGGATAGAGTTATGATTTAGGATTTTAAAGACAGGGACCTTTCTTCTACTTCTTTTTATTCCACACAACTCTTAGAATAGTACTATAGAAACTCAGTATTTGTTGAGATTTACCTGATTATAGAGATGAAACTGTGGCTTTACTTGGGTCTACCTTCAGTGTATTGACAATAAGACTGGGATTGGCATTCAACTAGGAAAAGGTCTATGTTTCCCATCAACCTCTACCAACCAAGTTTACTATTCTTAATATAATTAGCATTCAAATGATTTCACTATATTGATATTTTAGTTCATGATTGTTAGTAAAGTTAGAAATCCACATGTGATAGATGATATCACATAGAATACATTAAAGTCTGTTAAGATGAATTATATGATTACTTCTTGATTTTCCCTATATCAAGAATATGAAAATGGTTATAAAAAATCAGTTTCTTTTCAAAAATGATACTACCTTAAACTATAACTAAAGAGGAAATCACAATACTAGGGGCTTCTATGGCAAATACCACAATGACAGCACTGAGAAACAGTAAAATTTACTTGCTATTGTATGTAATTCCAAATGAATTTGGAATTTCAAATTGAAGGTGGGTTTCTTCAGTTGAGTTTCCTATGAGAGAGTCCAAAACTAATCATTTTAATCCCTGTCTGGAGTCCTCCAAGGAAACTTGCCTAAGGAATTAGTTCTAAGAAATTAATCTTGATTATATTCTTTTTGTCAGAAAATTAGTTGCTATTCACAATGGACAAATGAAAGATTAAAGAATAAAAGCTGAGAAAACAACTCACCCATGTTTTGCTTCACCTGCTCTGCTTTTATTTTATTCATTATAGCATTTCATGGACATGAGAATCTTTTTCAAACCCAGGTTAAATAGTATCAATTTTTAAATGAAATTTTATTGAACTGTCACCTAAATATCTAGTCCTAATTGCTTTCTGTAATGAAAAATGTACTAGAACTTAACTATACGTTACCCCTGTAATTTGATGGCTAGTCTTCATTTTTTTTTCTCACATATATTTAGAGTTTTTTAAACATCTTTTGAACTCTCAGAATAAATTATGATTTTATAAGATTGTATTTTTGCTCATTTTAAGAAATAATATTTTTATCAGAATTAGATTGTTGGTTCTTCTTATGGAAACTTCTTTCTTAGGATCCATCCCCTTTGATCTTTTCTATTTATCAATTTGATTTTACCCATTGATGGGGGAATCTAATATTCAGTCTAATATTCTGAAACAATCTTCATATTCTCTTTCAGAATTAAAATCCCACTCTATTCTTTGAATTTCTTACCATGTATAGCTCTACACATCTAAGAACTAACTTCTAAATTGTTTTACTCTGTTTATTATTGTTGTTTGAATTTCTAGAGCTTTGAAATTCAAGTGCTGTTCATTTAAAGAGTTGAAAGTACAACTATTTGCTTTATCTTGACTTTTGGGTTTTTAAGTCAGCACATAGCATCTTTTAGCCATCTCCATGGTATTTAGCTCTTAACTTAGACATTTAGTCAAATTTTGTAGGCTCTAATTAAGTGAAGATGTATCTCTAGCCTTCCATGACCTCAGAGTTTTTATTTCCTGCCTAATATAATTTAATGTGAATTACGTAGATATTTAGAGTTAAAAATTATAAGACAAAGGTTTTCTACCTCTTACAAACATATCCTGGAGGTAATCTTATAATATTAAATCCTCATATGTAGATGAAACTGTTAGGTTGATTTGGGATTCTTTTGTTTAATGTAGGAATAATGATATTCAGGCAAAAGTTCCAGAAGTACGGATTAATTTTAAAAAGGTTACATGTTGAACATTTTTTTAAAAAAGCTTCTATTTTTAAGGCTTCTTGTTCCTCTAAGATTAGATATATTCAATTACTTTTTTTGGTAAAGATTTTTTTAAAGATTTTGTTTGTTTATTGGAGAGAGAGTGAGAGAAAGCGTGAGTGGCGGGGTGGCTAGAGGGAGAAGCAGTATCCCCAGTGAGCCGGAAGCCCCACCCAGCAAGCATGAATGGGGGGAGGGGCAGAGGGAAAGGGAGAAGCAGACTGCCTGCTGAGCAGGGAGCCCAAAGTGGGGCTCAGTCCCAGGACTTTAGAGTCATGACCTGAACCCAAGGCAGATGTTTTACTGAGCCACCTAGGAGCCCCTCAATTACTCTTTTTGAAACTGAAGACACCTCAATAAACTGACTAATCTAATTACTTCCTTATGCTAAGTATTGTGT
The DNA here is from genome assembly GCF_020171115.1 of Neogale vison. Lineage (NCBI taxonomy): Eukaryota > Metazoa > Chordata > Mammalia > Carnivora > Mustelidae > Neogale > Neogale vison. The sequence goes on along the minus strand of NC_058102.1, from coordinate 39,735,666 downwards.
TAACCCATTTTACAGATGAAGCCATTTAGATTACTTATTTGAATTGCTTCAGGGGCTACACATTTAATAAGTGTTAATGAAATAGCTAGAAAATAGATTTTCTATCTTGTCAAATCTATTCCAACACTACAGAGACTTTGTTGCTAGGGGAAAACAGGATTTCAGTATACACAGGACTGAATCTAGCTAGACCCTCGCTCCACCACTTACCAACTCCAAAAAAGTTTTAACAACTACTTCACCACATCCTTGTAAATCTGAATGGGGTAAACATATGCATTCTGCTAAAGGCAGTTTATTAAAGAGCCATTCTAATTATTTTTTTAAATCATGCTGCATCTCCAACAATAGGCATATAACCACCCACAAAGACTCTCTGAAGAGGGCAGTTTTCATGTGAATGTCAAGGTCCAGGATATATATGAACCAATGTGTATTGTTTTTATTTGTACACCGCACATTTACTAACTAGAAAGAGATAAAGATGATTCTTGAGAATAAGGTTTAACTAAGAAATTGCTTATTTTCTTTTTTTTCTGTATGATTTTTCCCTACATGGATGTTAAATAGAGAAGACCCAGGACTACTCCTTAGTTGTGGTTTTGTCATACTTGGCTTTGAACTTCCAACTTGGTACCTTCCCATAGTGCTGAACTAAACTCAGAACACAGCACAGCACTAAAGCTGAGGCACTCAGCATAGAACTATAAAAATGTCCACCCTATTCCAACATCCCACTTATTTGTCCTATGGCATTTTGCTGGGTTTGAATTTGCACCAAACCAAGGTTTAAATAAATTAAATGTTCTCCTTTAGCCTTAAATGTGTGCATAGAATTGCTGCTACACTTTCCCCACCCAACCTCTAAAACTGGGAAATGTGAGTCAACTTAGTTTCATTTCTTGTAACTTCACCAACACCCTCTGTCACTTAGGAATTATGCAGTTTTTATAGTTACATTGGAGCCCTTTATAAATATATTTGGTGGGCTTCTGCTTTTCGTAAAACCAGCAATTATGTATCTACTCTATCTAAATATTCACCAGTCTCCAGTTGGACTCCAATAGTCTCCAGTTGTTGGAAGACTACAGTTTGTACAGAAATCAAAACTCTCTGAAAATAGTCTGGTACTTTTATGTTCTCTCTCTTTCTCTCGGACCTTCCTCCTCTTTTCTACCCCATCCTTCCTACAGGGACATTAATTCTGCCATCATTGACACACCAGCTTTCTTAAAGGGGTATTGCAATCAGTAGTCTTCCAAACAGAATTATAAGAAATATTCTGCTCTGGTCTGACAAAGCTAAGAACGTGGTCCCTGCTCACCTCATCTGTGGATCATACCCAAATGATAAGCTTATTTCAGGTTGTAGCTTCCCATGGCCTTAAGGCTATTCAACTAGATCTTTCTGTTTGAAGAATGGTATACCTTTTATCCCCATGATTGGTCTTTAGTACTTCTTCCCCAAAATGCCTAGGGAAATAGCCTGATGAGAAGAGAACAAGGTAGGCACTTCATGGAAGTCTCAGGATCATCCACCATGCTTGATGTCCAAGTCATTTTTGGTAGCTGCCTATCAGCACTCCAGTCCATTTCCTGACCTCAGTGCATCATGCCCCTCTCCTTCCACTGACCAGTGTTCATTGAGCACCTAACTCATTTTAGGGAATGCCTTACTTTAGGGAAACACAAATGCAAAGCCCTGGCCACCTCCGGTTGTCAATTCAAAATCAGTATAGATGGAACTGAGGAAAATAATGAGATCACATTGAAGTGAAAGCTAAATTATGTCTTATAGAATATAAATGCTCAAGAAGTTTGTAGAAAATAAAATGCATGAGAAAGCCAGTGTTAATTATCAAAGGCTTCATGAAGGTGTAAGCAGTTATGCCTGGTGGATCTTGAATTAAATAGGTCTTCATGGAATTAACTATAGATCCTAAGAGTTACTTCAGCTTTCTTTTCTCTAAGATAGGAAGTCCCAATTCTATGACCTTGTGGTAAAAGAACATTTATATAAACTCCGTCATTTATGGCTTCTTTTGAATGCTCTCCACTTCTGTTTTACTTGAGGACTCTCAAGGTGGAAGAAGGGAGTGTGTACAATCACCTTGATAATAACAAAAAGAACAGATAAAGTTCTCTACATCTGCATGCCTGTATCAATAGTACACATAAATGTCACTTCTAACATCAAAACCATAAATCACTTGCATTCTCTCTTCTATATTAAAGTCTCTTTCAGTGGGATTTATTTTCCATTACTTGAATCAATGCATTGCTCTTTCATTCATCTTCTCTATTTCTCTCCATTTCTCTTCATTTAAAACTCATATAAGGCTATTCTCTTCTACGAAAATGTTCACAGTTACCCATTTTAATAAACAGAACCATATACAGAAATATTTAGATCTGGAAGGCACCTTGGAGAATTACCTTTTTCCACTGTCTCATTTCACAGCTGATAAAATTAGATTAAGTGATTTGTCTAAAGTCACACATTAGATAGAGGCAGAAGCAGACTAGGATTATAGGACACTAAATTTTACTTTTGTCAATATATAATTATTCATTCAGCAAACATTTATTCATGTGGCAAGCACTATTCTAGGGGTTGGAAGCTGATATTCTGCTCCTGTACACTCCTGATTCTGTAAGATTCATTCTTCCTTAGGTGTGCTTTGAGTTTCTGCTCTACCTTTTATTTTAATAGTTTTATTTCTTCATGCTTTGATAGTGTCCTTATCTTTACTCATTCCCAATTAACTTCCCCGAGCTTCTCATTTAATTAATTCCCATCCTCGTTTTCAAGATACGAACTGGCTCTCCTGACTTAGCGCCATTCTGCCTCATTATCAGCCCCCCATTCTCAAATAATTATTTTGAATATAATGAAAATGTTAAACATGGTTGAACCCAGTATGTCATTATTGTAACTGACTGCGAACAAATGTTTTCATATGTTTCGACTTGTGTAATAAAGTGTCACAACAGAAAATGAGTAGACCCTTCATCCCTGTCCCCCTTTTCCAATCTCTGTTGGTAAACATTTGTTTTTATCATAATGAGGACAGGATTGTCAAATTAAGCCTCCTAAATGGATGTCAATGGTTCAACACAAAAAGAAAATACAGAAATATTCCTTTGTCCTCAATGTAGGGCAAAATATTTTGTCCTTCTACTTTTCTTTCAAGAAAAGTTCATATTCTGTATTATTGTCTTCCTACCATTCCTACCAGCAGCACCATAGGTACTAATAGTGACTGCATTTATTTGCAGAACACTCGTTTGTTTACTTTATTAATTGATACATTACTTTTCTTTTATTGCCTAATACTATTTTCCAGATAAATGTCACCATCTTTTACAGTTCCATGCAAAATGAGACAATCTCGTGCTTAATCAACAAAATAACAAGCCATAGTTCAGTGAAATATTTTGTAAGGATACTGAAAAGTGGCACTTTAGTTCTATTTCTTAAAGGTAGTTTTATAATCTTTTTGATAATGATCATTTTCTCTTTCATTAAAACTCTCAAAAAAGTTCCAAGGATAGTATAAGAAGTTCTTATATGTCCTTTACCTAGGTTAACCAACTGCTAAGGTTTTGTTCTGTATCATTTTCTCTGTCTATATTATTGTGTCTATTCTATATATTGTATCTATACTATAATACTACATATGTGTGTATATATACACAGTTTGTATATTTTTCCTAACTATTTAGGATTAGTTGGAGACCTGGTATGACTTATTCCGGTATTTTAGTGTATATTTCAGTATAATTCCTAAGAACAGGACATTTTTTTTTACACAGAACAGTATCAAACACATTCATCTAATTCATAGACCCTTGTCAAATTTCATCTGTTATAACATTAATGTTCTTTTTTTAAAAGATTTTATTTATTTATTTGACAGACAGAGATCACAAGTAGGCAGAGAGGGAGGCAGAGAGGGAGGGGGAAGCAGGATCCCCGCTGAGCAGAGAGCTGGATGTGGGGTTTGACCCCAGGACCCTGAGACCATGACCTGAGCCAAAGGCAGAGGCTTTAACCCGCTGAGCCAACCGGGTGCCCCACCATTAATGTTCTTAATAGCTAGTCATTTTGTCCTATTGGTCCAGGATCTGATCTAGAATCACGTGACATATTTAAGTGTCATGCAGTGTTTTATTTTAGTGTTTAAAATCTTAAACTCAGTCACTAATGACCTGGATCATGTTTCTTTTTAAAGTAATCTCTGCTTCCTGACTGCTGTTCCAAGAATAAGAATTTAAGCCAAAAAATGTCTAACAAAATCCCTTAGGATTAGTGATATCTGTGTTGAGGAAATGACACATCAACTTTGTAACTATTTTCTAAGCACAAGTTTTGGCATTTCAGTAGGAAGAAGTCCAAGGAAAAGAACTCCGAGTTTATCTTTAATTTGCAGTTTAGAGATTTTGATGCCATTCCAGTTGACCTGGGGCAAAGGGATAATGTTTACAAATGGCCGTTTTGCAAGGATTTGCAGCACATACTCTAAATCTAACCCTAAATAAATATTTAGGTTAGTGATAGGTTAGTAAAAGCTCCATTCGAACCAATATTTTCATCAAAATGAAATATTTGAGATATTTTAAACAAAGTTTGGATATAAACATCAGCTATTTGTCATTCCTCAAACTGAATCCTTTTGAAAAAAATACAACGGTGCATTTTTAAATATTGAACATAAAAATGAATACAAATAGTGCCCTCCTCCCACAAAACAAGGATTTGTAGTATTTATGCCTAAAGCATACAGTGTTTTGCTTAATTCTGTAAATAGAATTATGATTAGGGCCTCAAGGTACAGCGGTTTAATTTCTAGCTGTCATCAAGCAAAAGTAATCCCTAGGTCTCAGTTATTTTCTTTTTTCTCCATGTCAGGCCTGCTTCTAAAACTGGATAAAAAAACATGAAAGTGTCATCAGATTTATTGACTATGAATGCTCATACTGTTTTGTGAAAAATACATAAACCTACCTAAAAAGATTCATCTTTTTTTTGAAGTATCATATAAACACATCAAAGTACCAAGTCTCAATACCAGGAAACTGTCTGAATCAGACCTACTGATACCAATTACGTTACTGAAAAGCCAGATAGTTTGCAGAAAATGCAAAACCATCCTGTGCTATTTTCACTTTTTTCTTCTAAAATAGAGATGTTTATACATGCAAGAGACAGAAATGAACTACCAGAAAAATACGATGCACATCCACATTCAGTGCAGAGATTAAAAGTAAAATAGTTGTTTGTCCCCTACCGTAGAACAGGCTTGCCCATCCATCCTTGTGATAGATGTGTGTGCAAGTCCAAAATGAAATCAAATCCCTGCAGATGGCTCATAAGTCACAAAAACTGTTTAATCCTTCCCCAAGGGGAAGCCAACCCCTTGGTAAGTCTTAGTGTACAATAAATACAATGTCAAATATTCTTAGTTTTGTGGTAGAAAACCTTCGTTTATTGCAGCAGGTGCCTCGCCCCCAAGAGCTCTATGTCACTCTGGTTCCTTAGCATGTGCACTCATTGCATTTGGTTGTAGTTTTGTTTTAGTAAGAAAAGTGTCAGTAGACGGAAACTATATATAAAAATCTTATCTAAAATTGATTGTGGCTCAAAGTCGTATTTTAAGAGTCAGTCGGGCAAATCTAAATGCATTTTTACAATGCTCTTTCTAATGGCTTTTACTAGAAAACGGTTGAGTTTCAAGCAGAAATAAAATGAAAGCAGACCTTGGAGGTTTAAGCATTGAACAGATGCAGTAAATGTAGCTTTGGAAATATAGCTGTCACTTCAGATCTTTTATGCTGAGTACCCATATGCACCAATTGCCAGAGCTGCTAGCATTGTATCTGTGTAGCTCTGCTGAAACTGGACGCTGCAAGAACTCTTCAAAACAGAATAACATGCCTATTATGAACCTATTTCTAAATATTTCATTCTTTCTTGGTTTTCATTGTGCCTAAATTTTTTGAAGACTAAAACTGAAGAGAACTTACATAAAAAGGTACTCGTCTCTAGCACTACGAAATTTTTCCATTTGTACGTTGCTAACTTCTCAAAAAAAATCAGAAATTCTTGACATCTTTATTACATTAAAGCAATTCCTGATATTGACTCGGGAAGGATTTTATTTTCTTACTCCCTAAACTAAAAGTTGTACCTTTTTTTAAATGCAGTGATATGAGATTATTTTTCTCTTTATCCCTGATGAGGGGGATATATATATATGTATATACATATATATATACACACACACACACATACACACCTACACACACACACACACACACACACACACACACATACTTGACCCCTTAAACACCGTGGGTTTGAACTGCATGGGTCCATTTTAATCTGTGAATTTTTAAAATATATATATACACTACTGTATTGTACTATCAATGTATTTTCTTAACATTTCTTTTCTCTAGCTTACTTTATTCTAAGAATGCAGTATATAAAAACAAAATCGACTATTGATGTTATCGGGAAGGCTTCTGTTAGTCAAGTATGGTGGGAGTCAGAAGGCATACAAGGATTTCTGATTGTAAGGGGGGGTGTCAGTTCCCTTCACCCCCACATTGTTCAATGGTGAACTGTAATCATATCAATATTAAACATAGCCCCATGTGCTTAATTGGGTAATAATTATATAATTTTATATGATTCTTTTTAATAATGTAATATTCTCTAAAATGTCTACCTAGATTAGTATTACTTCATTTTTCAAGTTGAAAAACTATACCAGAAGCATAATTAACTTGTCACAAAAATGAATGTATAAACTACTCACAGAATCTTAATCTCTAACACTTGAAACCAACTTTAAGGGTGCCTGGGTGCCTCAGTGGGTTAAGCCGCTGCCTTCGGCTCAGGTCATGATCTCAGGGTCCTGGGATCGAGTCCTGCATCGGGCTCTCTGCTCAGCAGGGAGCCTGCTTCCCTCTCTCTCTCTCTCTGCCTGCCTCTCCGTCTACTTGTGATTTCTCTCTGTCAAATAAATAAATAAAATCTTTAAAAAAAAAAAAAAGAAACCAACTTTAAAATCCATATGTACTTATCATATACTATAGATACTAAATATACATAACATTATATTGTATTGTGTGTATATATATATACATATATACATATGTATCAAGATTTCTAAGTAGAAATACTACATAATAAAATTAATCAGTTATAATTATGACAATCTGAAATGACACTGAACTATGTAGTCAACTAATGAGTGCATATGTTATTTTCCTTTTAGAGAAAAAGAATCTGAAAGGACAAAATACCCCAGAATTCCTAACAGAACGGTAAGTACTTTCATCATACAATACTATTACATTCTCTACGTCTATACCTATAACATCCTATAAAATCAGAGGATTTTTCAAATTTCTTTTACAGAAACATTCGCCTTTCTATTTTCTTAAGATAAGAGATTAATATAGTAAGCAAATGGAGTCTTCTAAAAATAAATCCCAATTTAATGGAGTAAACTGAAAATAATTTATCCTATAATCCTCTTAAATAAGAGGGCAAGGTAATTCTTGTGATACATCCATGTGACAGAAATATTTATGCTGATTCCACCATATCTTCTGACTAGCATCATATCATTTTAAATTCTAAAGAAGAAAAATTAAGTAAAATTTCATCAAAGTGTCTCCCATCCTATGTGTGTGCTAGAAAATTTACTCATTTTGAACAAAATCTGAAACAGAATCAAGATGCTTGTTTTGTTTATAGTCATTAAATTGGAATTACCAAGAAAAATGGCAACCATCTGTAGGCTTTAAATCTATACTATAATCTCATTAGTACATTTCTTTCTAATCTCCTCACAACTTAACTACAACATGTTTTTCTTTCTTTACATAGCTATTAATTGATAGTAGGAATTTCTTTCCTAAATATGTTTCTGTGAAACAAAGTTAATATTTTTGATACCATTTCTTATGTTAGAATTGGTAACATTATGATTTCCTAGGTACAAACAATTATAAATTTTAAATACATGAATATAAAAAATAATAGAGGTGGAAAAGTCCATGTTGATGAACCATGTTATATCACTTTAATGCCGTAATTGTCTTGAAATGAGTTTGCAAATTCACTTCCAGGTTGAATTTTTAAATGGTCATTGATCATTTAAATGAGTCATAGATATGTGTTTACATTCTTCATACAAAAACCAGGTAATATTTACCATACCCCCCTCACAATTTTTTAGTCATCTTATAATTTCACTGTGAAGAGTCAACAATGGCTGTTTTTCTGATCTATCCTTAAGTGATTTTGTTTATTATTCAGGTGTGACTTATATAAATTGCTTGATTTGAATTGTACTTTTCATAATTATATTGAAATAGGATTTAGTATGGCATCCTTTGGAGAGAATCGATTCAAGTAATGAGATCTTTGCTCATTTGGAATAATCCTAGGAAAATAACACATATATGTCCAAGGAAGAAACCGTGCATTTTCTTGGCGTGTTTTGTGCTTTGTGGTAGTTCTTTTTAGCCTTCGTATTTTATTTACCAAGGACATGCTAAATGACTCACAAATAACTGTAAGGAAAAATGACTAACTCTAGCCCAAATTTAAAAGGCACTGTTTATGCCTTAATGATTTTATAAAATATTTACAAAGAGAAATACTCTGAAATACAATAATATTGTCAAAACATTATAAATATCTTAATATAGGTCTCATCTTCCAAGGAGTTCATGACTTAAGTGTGTCAGTACACAACGTAAAGTATGATATAAAGTGAAGACACTGGATAATGTAGTGACTATTTTTCTTGACTTTATAGAATATATGTCTGTGTTGCAAGCTCATGAATAATAAGTTTGTACAATTTGTATTTAAATCAAGCCTTATTAATTGAAAATTTTTAGTATAGGAAAACCATACAAACATATAATTTTGCCTCAAAGCCCATAGCTGAAGAACAATTTGGTAATTGATTAGAATTTTACGAATTATCTTTAGAGATACATTGCACTTATATTTCACAAAAGCTTTTGTGCTTAAGAAAGATAAGAAAAATAAGGAAAGGACCATTGAAAATTTTAAAATAGTAATTTTCCTCTGGATGACCGAAAACTCAGTGGTACTTTCAAGTACTCTAAGGGTCAGTTCTCTATAGACTGAATTAGTACACTGGATAATAATAATAACCAAGAAGATGCATTAAAAAAACATTCAGATGCTCAGGCATGCTTCTCAGAAACTATTCACATTATCTTAGATCCGCTAAACCTCTCTAAATACTACTGGGAGTTGATGTTCTCACTCAAAGCATGATTATTATTAACAATCTCTCTTTCTTGATATACCAAATAGAACAAGAAGTTTTCAGAAGTGTCCTAAGAGAAAATAGATTTTAACTAGGAAAGTATTCTGAGATTCACTAGTAAATAAATATTATTTGCAAATGCCCCTCATGACTTTCTATTAGTCAAACTCTTCTCCCTTTGAAGTAACAAGTTCTTATAATCAAAAAGTAGCATTGGTGGTATAGTGCTGAGCATAGCTGCCTTCCAAAAAGTAGAGGTGTGTGTGTGTCTGTGTGTGTGTGTGTGTGTCTGTGTGTGTGTAATAGTGGCATGGAGTTAAGAAAAAAATGTATCTATCTGGTGTACTATGTTCATTTTACAGACATTACTTCCTCTAATATCCTCATTTATAAAGGGCCAGATAAGTCAACTCATTTATCCAAGCTCTCTTATCTAGTGACAGAATCAAGAGAAATTCTGAATTAAATAACTATCCACTATCTTTTTTTGCCTGCCATATTAACTTTGAAAGTACTTCCATAAAAATTGAGGGTCTCTGATTGGTTCAAGAAACTTGTTCTCAAAGCTTAATTTTTTTTTCAGCTAAAACACTAATCCAATTTAGTACTATCTGCCTATAACTGTATCTTGATACAACTCATTAAAATGATGTTTATGGTAGAAAGAATTATATACACAGAGAGAATCTAAGTTTGAGTCTTGGCTTTACCCAACTCCCCCTCTCATAGTGAGGAGTTCTGGAGCATATGGGGAGGTCACACAGCTAAAAACTACCACATCATCATCATCATCATCATCATCAATAACAATATACACATACAATCTGTCATCAGCAATAGTTAAGCAATTACCTCTTTGACGCTCTGTTTTCTTATCTGGGTAATGGAGTGGTGGGGGGGAATGCCAAGTCTACTTTCCAAGACTTTCTGAGATCAAATTAGATACATGAGTGTGTAGTGATGTTTAATTATAAATTTTGGTTATTATATGATTATGGAAAACCTTTTATTGCTGTAAAAAGAACTTCCTTTTCTATGAAAATTTGCCTTTGTTGTTCTGGGAATCCAATAAATTATTTTACAACAGTGTATTGATGATGAAACTAAAACTGTTGATTGCTGTCTGTTCTAGATAATGGTCCTCCAGAAAAATAATGGTCCTCCAGAAAAAAGTTCCCTCTCCTTGAATCTATCTATAATTTACCCTTCATCCTGATTAGCTTTTTCATCCATAGGCCTAAGATGAGTTCTTATATAAAATAAGGAGAGTGAGGAAAAGTAAAGGGTACATTTTTGGGGTTCTTTGTCTATGTCAGATGCTCTACTAATCATATAATGACATTTCATTTAGTTATCAAAAGAACACTTCTGATGTTATCACAGCGTTGTAGATAAATGAAAATGAGAACTGAAATTTTTATAAAGTTAGTCTAATTAGTAGGCAACAAAATTACCATTTGAACTCAGGTCTGATTACCCCTTTCCAGGTTATCACTCTTAACTAAACACATCACAGTTGGTGAAGGCAAGGCATAGTGAATTTTCCTATATGAATGATGGCATAGTGAGAAGAGATAAAACTAAAGAATAGATCTTTTTAAAATTTGATTAGTCTATGTAAAATATTTGATGCACATATAATACCACTTTTCTTTATCACTTATCAATAAACATGAAATTGAATCATGCAAAGTTGTTCTTCAGATGCTAAAATTAAACAGGGTAGGAGAATTTAATTATTTAAGACAACTATCCTTAGACAGAAAAAGTAGAAGCAAAGTTGAAACAGATAATATCCATAAGTATAAAAGCTCAGTTAAAGGAGTAGAATTATATTCATTTTGTTTATAAAGAATATTATTACAAAATGAATGCTTATAATTTGTACTTCCTAGATATTTTATGCTTACTACATTATCTGGACTTATTTCCTTTAAGTTTTGGTACTATTTTGAAAATCCCTTCATTTATTTATTCTTTATTTTTTATTTAATAGTTGCTGCTGAGTACCTACTTTATACATTTTCCCAAGTGTTGGAGATACAGGAGTGAACAAAGCACAGCCTCTGTCATCAAGTTAGCTTATAGTTAGTATGACTACAAATACTGGACTATTCACTTTATATAGATAATAATAGTACTTTGGCTTATAATAATAGACTATCTTTTCAAGATATTCACGTGGTTAATCATCATTATGTTTTTATTTAATAAATGATTGACAATCTTGTCACCTTCTTTGGGCAACTGGGTAAAATGGGTTTTCCACAATGATTATTATTTATGCTAAGGCTAAAACAGATCAGATTTCATGACTTGAGTACTTCCAAGGATACTAAAGAATAAAAACTCACTTTGTGTTCAAATTCCAACTTCACTACTTAGTAACTATGGGATGTAAAGCTGTTTAGTAGACCTCTAGATGTCTTCATTTCTTCAGTGAGTCATTTGAAATAGTGTTACTTTGTTGATGGTAGGTACTATATAAAGTTAGCTACTATATATTAAGAAGGGCACCTATTGCATGGAGCACTGGGGGTTATACACAAACAGTGAGTCACGAACACTACATCAAAAACTAATGATGGACTATATGGTGCCTACCCTAACAATAAAAAAAAAAGTTAGATAATACGATTATTGATAGAATTCTGTCCATTATTTCTAGAAACAATCTGATTTGGATACTCCCATTGATATTTGTCTTTATTTTGTTCCAAAAACTTTATCATCTCTCATGACTGTAAGATATAACTTGTACAGTTATGAAAGAGATAAAGTAGAAATATTTAAAACCATATAGTTGATCTTAAAGCATATCATGTAAAGTCTCCAGTTAACAAAAGGTTAAAATGAATGATTTTTCTATCTGAATAATTTATGCTAATCTTGATCTGCTCTAACATTCTGATTTATTCACTTATTTGTCTGTACCAGGTCATTATTTTAGGTTGCATTATTTATTTTTGTAATTTAGAGCAGTGGCAATGGACAAAGAGCTACATTCAAGTTCTATTTCTGCCACATTGTGACTTTATGACCTCAGAAAGACAATTTGACCTCTTTTCCTCAATGTCCTTATCTGTAAAAATGAAGATAATAAATCATACTTTATAGGTTTATACAAAATTCCATGCATGTTAATTATGTGTTTATTACAGAAGTTTGCAAATAGTAATAATAACATTATAAGCAAATAGTAATTTGTTTGTTATATTTGCTATTAAGGATATCTCCTTTGAAATATTAAGGGAGCATCCTTTTAAAATTATAAAACATACACAAATCTACAAAGAATAGAAGAAAACAAGTGTGGCAGAAGAAAGAAGAGACGTGGAGGATGGTTAGAAATCTTAAATGCAAGATAAAATTTGGTTTTGATACAGTAGAATGTAGATATGCTCTGGGAGGGGCCCACCATGAGCCCTCTCCTTGAGGACCTCTTCCCCCTTAAAGTAAATACTAAAATTAGACATGGTCTATAGCATTTCTCTTCACAGAGGTTAAAAGGAAGACTTAAGACATTTTTTGACAGTCTTCATGGCCCTAGAGGTAAGCTGAATCAGTCCACATTATCATGTGTAGGTTACCAAAAAGGCTTTCTAACATGAAATTACTTACTTCAGAATCATGATGGGGTCATTTTCTCAGAGAAAATAAACTTAACCAAACTATAGGTTCAACAGGCTTCCAGAAATAAAATATATTCAACATACGTTATTATATAAACCATTTTAAAGGATAGTTTTATGCCATTGCATGGCAAAATGATACAGTCTACTTTCAAAATATTAAATAAAAATTTGTATATGATATCTGAAATTGAAATCACATGATTTATTTTTGTCACCAAGGAAACCTTAAAAAACAAAATTGCTCATTTTGCTGATTTCCCTATGGTAAAGAATATTTTATGAATTTTTTCTTCAGTTTACTTCAATTATTTTCTGTTATATATCTTTTATTTTAATTGTCTTTGTTGTTTAAGTCACTCTTTTGCAAATACAATAAAGATTCTCTTTACAATACTAACATGGAATATCAGTAGTAATACCACTCCCTCTTTTAATGTTAAATCTTGTTCTGCTTCTAAATATAAGCATATCTCAATCTTAGTAATAACCATTTCTACGTCAGCAAAATGCAATTTGCAGTAAATATCTTATCATTTTTCTCCTCTTTAAAATTTAATCCTTATATAAACTGCAGACAATTTTCTGTTCTAAAATACAAAAAATCTGGTTCAGCATATGTTCCATTGTACATTTGAGCAACTTATGTCCTGGTATTGTGCTTAATATAAATTGCTTAATCCTGATATTGTTTTTATTCTCTACTTCCAAAAAAAATCCTGCCAAAATCTGTGTTTATGAATTGGTACAAAATGTTTTGGAGTAAGGAAATAATGTCTCCACACGAATGCTCAAAATGCATTTGTTTTGCTACCTCAATGACCCCCAAAGCGATATTATCTGAATTTTCAATAGTCCAAAATGTCTTGTAAGAAATAACTCTTAGCACCAGTTTTGCAAGTTGCTCAGGGTTTTTGCTGTTTTATCCATTTTATGTTTGCATCGAGCATAGACACAATTTGTTATAACCTCTCCTGGGAAGTTATTTATTTTTTATTAGGAATGTAATGTTTGAACTCTGAAAGATTTAGCCTTGGATTTTCCTTCACTTTTAGACTTTAAAATACTTTTTTCTAATTTTAGAGACAATTTTCTTAATGCCTTCAAATTATGTCTTAGACCATTACATATATGCTTGTATTTACTTATTTATTTACCTGAATTAGATCTATTAACATAATTCTAGAAAAGGGGGTTTATGTAATTGTATAGTTATTAATATACCCATTAGTTTTAATTATGGTAGGATTTGCACAATTATCCATACGTTTTACAAAAGCAAAGCCAAATTTGTCATTGAGACAATAAAAATAATAGAGAAAATACAGGCAGTCCTCAACCTATGAAAGGGTTATAGAATAAGATACATTTTAAGATTTTTTTCTTTCCAGTTCATAGGATGGATATTTGCCCAGAGTGGTTGCACAAACAAATGCATGAAAACCCACAGTCTGCACGGAATCATGGTATTTGTAGGCATGGGGATGAGATAGGATGAGTGAGAGGAAGACAGGGGCAAAATGTTTCTTCATTTTTGCTGATACTCAATTGACCCTACCCAAAATGTAGACAATAAGTTCAACTGCCTTTCCACATGGACTTATTTTCTAACCTTTGCCTGTTTCCTGATGTGATTCTTCTGCTTCCCAATGGAGAGTCTCAAGCTGCCATTTCTTTAAACCAGACTTGACTTCAAAGTTCCCAGCCCCACTTTTCTCTTGATCATAATGCCTCAGGATGACTGGTATGAGAAAATGTCCAAGAAAAAAGGAATGGAGTCAAAGTATTTATACCAGCCCTACATTCTCCATGCCCTCTCCCTAACCCCTCACACACAACTGTTAAACCAAATAAGCAAATGACAGGTTTTTGGCAGTGCAAGATCCTGAAAGTGAATTTAGGTCATATGGGTGGAGATACTTGGGGATAGGAACCACAGGTTCTAGATGCAACATTCCTGCACTACTCTTTACATTTCCTTCAAATCCTCTATGTAGGAGCCCACAGTTCCTTTATTTTAATACCTACCAGTTTTCCCAAGGGGTTTTTCGAGGCTGGTGATAGAAGGTCTGTCAATTAGTTACAGTAGCCTAGAAATCATCTGCGCTTTTTTTTTTCTCTTTTAATGTAGCTAAAGTCCACAATTAAATATTATTTGCCTCTATTTTAATTTTTTAAATTTAAAATAAATTTATCCCCAATATAAAATGATCAATTCATGAAGTAAATATTTAAGTGTCCCTTCCACCTGAAGGAAATACCTTTATTTTCTACCAGTACCTTTGTCAGCTCAGTCTATAATGAACTATCACAGGCTTGGTGGCTTATAAATGATAGAAACTTACTTCTCACAGCTCTGGATGCTGGAGTTCTGAGATTGGTGTGTCAAATGTGGTTGTGTTCTGATAGGAGCCCTATTCCAAGTTGCAGATTTCTCATGCGGTAGAGAACTAGAGCGTATCATGCTTAGCGAAATAAGTCAAGCGGAGAAAGACAACTATCATATGATCTCCCTGATATGAGGAATTGGTGATGCAACATGGGGGCTTAAGTGGGTAGGAGAAGAATAAATGAAACAAGATGGGATAGGGAGGGAGACAAACCATAAGTGACTCTTAATCTCACGAAACAAACTGTGGGTTGCTGGGGGGAGGGGGGTTGGGAGAAGGGGGGTAGGGTAATGGACATTGGGGAGGGTATGTGCTTTTGGGTAAATTGGAAGGGGAGATGAACCATGAGAGACTATGGACTCTGAAAAACAATCTGAGGGGTTTGAAGTGGCGGGGGGGTGGGAGGTTGGGGTACCAGGTGGTGGGTATTATAGAGGGCACATCTTGCATGGAGCACTGGGTGTGGTGAAAAAATAATGAATACTGTTTTTCTGAAAATAAATAAATTGGAAAAAGAAAAAAAAAAAAAGAAAGAAAGAGGGTATGAGAGAGGTCTCTGAGATTCCTTTTATAAGACCACTAATCCCATCATGAGAGCTCCTCCACTCTCCTGATCTCACCTCCCAAAGACCCCACCTTCAGCACCATCACAGGGGTGTTAGGATTTAAGTGTGTGCGTTTTAGGGGAAGGAGAGAAAGCAGACATTCAGCCCCTCGCAACTATCTATACCACCCATCTTATTTGACAACTGAGATCAAGGCTATCATCTTCAAATTTTAACATTTAATATTTATTATAATTATGGTTATAAATATATGCTTTATTTTTTATTATTTAAAGACCTTATTTGAGAGCATGAGCAGGGGGAGGGGCAGACGGAGAGGGAGAAGCAGATTTCCCACTGAGCAGAGAGCCCAATATGGGGCTCAGTCCCAGGACCCTGAGACCATGATGTGAGCCAAGGGCAGATGCTTAACCAACTGAGCCACCCCAGGGCCCCTAAACACATGCTTTAAACAATCACCCCACTAGTGTTGATCAGACAAATGTTGTGCTCTTTTGGGGCTGGCATCAACAATTATGGAGGTGTCACAGGAAGGCCAAACCAGCCTATCACACATGATTTTGCCAGACTTGTCAGGCAGCCCCAACCAGCCCATACCTCTGTCCTAGTGTTACTACACGGGAGGGACCATTAAGAACTGAACATTTACTTCCTTCTGATGCTTTACATGTACTTTCTCAGAGAAGATATATCTATTCATATTTCATAAATAAGGGATTCTGAGAGGCAAACTAACTTCCTCAAGGTAACATAGCTAATAATTTTTGAGCCTGATGTAGACTTCGGTCTATGTAACGCAAAAACTTCTCCTCTTAGACACACAAATTTCTCAGACACACACCACAATGATGTTAGGCAAATCAACTTTTTATCCCAGACCCTGGCACAGAGTATGTGCTCAAGGCTAGTTGAATCAGAGTGATAGACTTTGTAATTCAGATCTCTCACAGCATTGACTTTATCCAAAGTTCTCTCTTCTCTTACTTATCTTCACTTAAAGCTAGCCTTATCTACCTCCCCCAAACACTGCATTACAATAAGTTTATTTTCAAGAGCTATAGTTTTAGCCTTAGACAAATCTGTAATTTGTTGACCTTTTTAAAATTGTGATACAATGTACATAAATTTACTGTTTTAGCCATTTCTAAGTGTACAGTTTGATGGTATTAAGTACATTCACACACAAAAAAAGTACATTCACACTTTTGTACAATCATTACCAACATCTAACCTCAGAACTTCATCTTTCCAAACTAAAATTCCATAGCTATTAAATAATAACTCCCCATTCCCTCTCTCCACAGTCCCTGGAAATCACTATGCTACTTTCTGTCTCTCTGAATCTGACTATGCTAGATATCTCATATAAGTAGAATCATGGATTATTCTGTGTCTGACTTATTTCACTTAGCATAATGTTTTTAATGTTATAGCATGTGTCAGAATTTCCATCTGTTTAAGTCTCAATAATTCCTTGGTGTGTATATACTCTATTTTGTTTATCCATTTATCTATAATTTATTGAATGACAGAGTTGTCTTACGTGGATTTTTTGCCAATTTCCTATCTAAAGATGCAAATGTAAAAATGCAGTAAGTTTGTGACTCCTAGAACATCTCTCTTTTTTATCATAAACTCTAAAATCAATCACAGAAAACTAGCTCAAAAAGGCAATCAGTAAAAGACTTAGATGAGTATAAGTTAATTTAGGGTTTCTGAGTCATAAATATGCCACATTTTACCTGCTTATATTAGACTTAGCCTGTCTTCATTTAATTATTTGATGTTTTTGTAATCTACTGATCTTTAGAAGATTTGCAAAGATAGAGGTATTTTAAAATTTCCTTTTCTCCAAAAATAAATAGAATAATAGGGAGGGGATTGTTGGTTCAAAATGGAAATACAAATTTATAGCCTTCAACTTTTCTAATACGGCCACTTAGCTTCTCATCTGCATTATGGAATATTATTCCTCAACAAATACTGGATGAATCTTAAATCTTAAAGTAAGTCCCTTCATATTTTCAACAAACATTCCTATATATTTACTAATAATTCTGTAACTAACATCTATTGAATGTCAGATACACACACATACATATGTATATATCATCTCTATATATCTTCTAATAGATAAGATTTATCCCCATTGTACAGATAAGGAATCTGAGGATCAGAAAGATGAAGTGATTTTCATAAGTAGTAAGTGTGAGAGTTAGTAAGTGTGAGAGTAGGATCTGAAGATCAGGACTTCTAGAAGCAGAACTGTTGCTTTCTGACACCTCACACTGTCTCCATGGTAGAGTAATTCACATTACAGTGGGATGAATGGACACTCTTGGAAGCCAGCAGGTGGACGTGGCTTAACACTGCCTGAAAAACTTTACAAAGGAAAGGACATTCCACGGTGACCTGACATGACTTACTACCATGCTGGTTTTCCACGTCTCTTAGGTGACCCTCAATAGTATGATCCATAACATTTTGTTGTTATTTTCTGGCCCATTGGGCGAGGTACCAAACCCCGCTTCCCAAGGTCTATGTTGCTTTAAGTTACTGTAGTGAGGAAATTTCACAGTGCTGTCATGCTTTTGGTTAATACAGTTTTGTGTTTTGCTTGGGAAAGACTATTCTGATAGTGCCCTATTGATTCAGATGTTTTCTGACAGTAGCTGCCTACCAGGTTTGCCTTCATTGACTTTTCAATGTTCTGTTACAAATAACTTGCATGTACAATTTGATATTGAAGGACACAGAAGGTTCCCTACTGTGCATGAAGTCGGAGCGGCCCTGAGCATGGGGTGGTGAGTGCTTATTATCATTCCGAAAATCACCCACTGGTCTGGGACTGCTGCCATAAAAGAGCTGTGTTTTCTCTGTTATTCTGTTTTCTTGTCCTCCTTGTTTTGTTTTTCCAGACATTCCAATGCACCTCTTATTCTTTAAAGGTTTAAACGTCACTCTTAGAAATCCTCCATGCTTACTGCAACTTGAAATATAAAAATCATAGGTGTTTTCACATTCTTTTGAATGCCTGGAATCCCATATAGCTTGAATAGCAAGTATTTGTTTTATTTGTAAAATTTAAAAGATATCTTCTTCGATATTTCTTTCTTTTTAAGATTTTATTTATTTATTCGACAGACAGAGATCACAAATAGGCAGAGAGGCAGGCAGAGAGGGAGGGAGGAAGCAGGCTCCCTGCTGAGCAGAGAGCCCGATGTGGGGCTCCATCCCAGGACCCTGTGATCATGACCTGAGCCGAAGGCAGAGGTTTAACCCACTGAGCCACCCAGGCGCCCCTCTTCTTCGATATTTCTAAAATTGTGGATGGTTAAAAATGTCTGTTGTAATAATAAAAATAACTATAATCTATGAAACTCCAGTATAGCACACTGTACATGTTATCTCTAATTTTGCCAATCCTACAAGTTAGGGATCATTCCTTTATTTTATAGATGAGGAAAGTAAGACACTGAGAGGCTACATCATTTGCCCAAGACAATAATAATTCTTTCCTCTTTTCCAGTCACACTCGACTATTAGTTCATCTAAAGTGGCAGCAATATAGTTCAGATTTGCCGAGAACTTCACAGTTCGTGTAGCCGTTTCACATATGGTACTTCTTTAACCTCACAAAACTTCTATTTATACCTGGCATTCCATCTTACTTTTTGGGAGGCCCTCTAAAGGCTCTAGATTCAGAAATGGATTATGGATTTTCTTACTCTAAAATATGTTCCTTTGTTAAGCGTCATTTGAAAAGGTGGCTTCATTTCTCCCACTATTAGTTTATGTTTGTACTTTATCAGGGGAGGAGGCAGCTAGAGAAATTGCTTGTTGATGCCCTTGAAGAATTCTTGAGATTGTGCTTACCCAGGAAATACTTGCCTGAATCAGAAATAAAATAATGTTTTTGAAACCAGTATTCAATGCCCCAAAAAACTTTATGGGAATTATATACATAATTTATATATTATATATATAATTATATACATCGGTGCTGTCTGTTTCCACATCTCCATATAAACCAAAGGCTCCTAGTCATTCAATATACATGTATAAACAGAGGGGGGATGGGAGGACAAAGAGACAGACACAGAGAGAATACCTTACAAAGATTAGATAATATGATAATGGATAGTAAGTCTATTTCTGTCTAATCACTAGTACTTCCAAAACCCAATGACATCATTCTCTGAGGTCATTTGGGATGAGAAGTAACTATTGGACAATGGGAACAACAAAAAAAGATTGGAAGATTAATAGAAGAAAAACTAAATATAATCCAACATGTATGTTACCCTCCAGCTCCATGGAAACACAAAGCCACCTTACTCATCATTCAGACACCAGAGCTTTAGCTGAAGAATTTGACCCTACTTTGCCTAGCCTAACTTCTTCTTAAGTGGAGTTATTTTCTCCCTCTTTCTTATATTCCCAGAGCGTCTAGGACCTGCCTCTACTGCAGTATTCATCTGATCTGCTGGATATGAGCAAAAACAGCCAGCCGGATCAGAACTTAACCACCTCCTCAGAACCCACTAGTCCAGAAAGCAATCCAGCACTTTGCTCAACAATGCCTAGCACATAGTATATGATTCTATGCAGTCACTCAACAGTACCAGACCCTGTACCAGGACTGAGGGCTGTCCTCAAAGAACATTTGAAGGAAAGAGAAAAGAAGAATGGAATGCAGAAGATGGGGGTGGAGAAATGAGAGAAAAAAGGACTTAAGGATAGGAAGACAGGAAGGGAGGAAGGCAGGCCAAAGATATAAGTAAAAACGTAATTACTTAATCTCTCACATAGTATTACATATAAACTTATTTTCTTTCAGCAAAGAAGTTTATTTGAAAAAATAAACATTTCAGAATGTTTCAAAACTCACATTGGAAATGAAGCAAATGAGTTTTTATATAAGACCAGAAGTCAAATCTTTTATGGTTTTTTTGCCCATTAATTTGGAAATTTATTTATCTTATTACCAAAATACTTCCATTTCATATATGAGAAGACAAGATCTTTGTTCACTCCTTAGTTGACAAATTTTAGAAACAGACTTTCTACTATGTCTTTGTAATGTAACAAAAGTCAGAAGAATGTATCACCCAATCTGAAATTACTGCATTAAAATATTCCTAAATAATACAAAATCTATCATATACATGCATAAGTGAGTACGAGTGTGTGTATGTATGTTTTCTTTCTCATCTCTTTGAGACTAATAATGCTAATTACACCAGTGCTCCTAGTAGGAACTAACTATTCCTCGCATAAAGAACTAACTATTCCTCACATAAAGACCATTTATTATCCATTTTCCTGCTAATGCGCTCTGAAGTTCTGTTTTCTTCCTTTTTATCCCCTCAGCTCTGCCCTTCCAAGTCCTAAGAAAACTCCTGATTTTCCTATTGCTTCTTTAACTTCGAGAGCTTCCACGCTGCCATTTTACTGCTTTTCATACATTCCGATTAGAAATTAAGGGTGGACTGTGATCAGACGAGGCTTTCTTGTTCTGCTTAATGAATGACACTTAATGTCAGCTCCTGCCATACCGGTGGGCAGATAATGTATTAAATAAGGCTGATATTTTATTTTTCTTCCTATCTTGCTGCTATTTTAAAACAAATAACCCAGTAACAATAATTAGTAGTCACCGAAGGCAAGAAGAGAAACAGAAAAATAGATCTTGAGGAAAAAAAATCAAGGGTGATTTTTGAATATGTATTACATAGTACCTTGAAATTCATCAAAATCACCTCCCAATTTCTGAATCAGATCTGACAAACACATGCCCCACTGTCTGTTAAATCTACTGGACAGTCGGTTATACAATGAGAATGGAACATTTATTAGTCTGTGTATTTACCCGTATAGAAGATGCTCTGTACCTTGGTTTGAATTTTCCTTCTTTTCATTGTCTTATGGTTTAATTGGTAATCGAAGAAAATGGGGGAGGGGGGGAGTAAAAGTTAATGCTCTAGATAAGGGGTTGCAGGAATTGTAAAAAAATAAAGTACTTATTCACAAGATAGAAAAGTAGATGTTTAACTGAGTTAGACTGTGAATTGGAAGGAAAAGACCACACACATACACACCCATCTGCATGCATATATCAGCCACACACAATATAATGGCCATACTCACGCACACACAAAGATGTGCCCACATGCCGACTCCACCATACACATACTCCACATACGGAAGTACTCGTACATATACTCACAAACACATGCAGAGACAGCAAAGTTATGCTCCCCATTTAATTACTAAGCCACAGGATTATATCAGAAGCAAGGTAGTACCATAGGATAGCAGTAGATATCCGAGGATCTTCCCCTGTTCCCCAGCACCACAGAGGGGGCTCATGGTTGCCTGTTATGACCAGCAACCAGATCTGTAAAGCTCATTTCTTTTTGCAGCACCACACTTTTATATGCCAGTGTACAGAATCATTCCAGAGAATCTTAAATTTATAATCCATGTGCTTCAGATTATCAGTAAGTGTTATGTCTTGCTTGGCAAGCCAACTCTGTGACACCTAGGCCATGTCGTCATCTAGAGAGAGCAGAGTCAGTGCCCAAGAGCCAAATTGCATTTCCTTGCATTGTGGGTTATCTTTAGTCTAATGCTGACTTTCTACAATGAAAAAAGTAAACTTTAACTAATAAAACAATGTCTGGTACATAAAAGAGGCTCTAAAAATGTAATGGAGAAGACTGAGGCATATTTTTACTTCTTTATTTTAATTAATGATTTCCAGCTCATCTTGGTTTGGTCAATTTCCCTTACAAATCCACTAGCTTAGAAAAGCAACTGGTATTTTCCAATTTGGTCATTTTTTAGTGTCCTACTATTAATAAGGGCTACTGAGTCCACATTAATATGTCTTTGAAATCTGAATAAAACCTCAAAAATTTCAAACATAGATAAGGAGTACACAATGCGTAATTTTATTTGTATATTTCCTCGATGCAGTCAATAGAATATGCTTTTAGATCTTATATCCATATAATGGAGGAAATCTCTGCTATGACTAGCCAGCTAAGTTGTAAGATTCATCCCCCAGTTTATAAGAATAAATATTTTTATTAAAGAACATTCTTTGAGGTGTCAAGAGCATGTCAATGATGTTGGATGAAAGTAATTTTATGTTATGGAAATCAGAACTCATGCCTATCCTTTCTTTCAGCTGTCCCTCCATACAAATATACAGTCCTTGTGTGCACTGAATTCTTAAAGTCGACTTTAAACACTGCTTCCTGTATGAAGAGGAAAAATAGAGTCATGGAACTGTGGAATTGGAATTTGGAAATATGTACTTCAATGCCATTTAAATATTAAAAGTATTAGGAAATTATATCAATAAGTAACCATTTTTGAGAATCAGTGCTAGATTATTTTTTGATCAATGTTTATTAACCATTAAGTAGTATACTCAGAGTCCCATAGAGAAAAATTTCCTATAAAGCTAACATCATATAAAAACCAAAGCTTGGGGTGCCTGGGTGGCTCAGTGGGTTAGGCCTCTGCCTTTGGCTTGGGTCATGATCTCAGGGTCCTGGGATCGAGCCCCACATCGGGCTCTCTGCTCAGCGGGGAGCCTGCTTTTCCCACCTTCTCTCTGCCTGCCTCTCTGCCTACTTGTGATCTCTGTCTGTCAGGTAAGTAGACAAAATCTTTTAAATAAATAAAATAAAATAAAATAAAATAAAATAAAATAAAAGCCAAAGCTTTCCAAACAGTTTTATGTGAACTTTGAAGCAAATAAATAGCAATATGCAAACACAAGCAAGGCCACACAGATGATTCTCTCTAGCTGTTAGCTTGAAAGGGGACCTTGTAGATTTGGTGAGGCTTCCAGGCAAACCATCAATATCAACTGTACCTTCATGCTCAGTGATGTAAAAAGGCAGAGGGAGAAAGTCAAGATATGAACACCGGGTCCTAGACTTGAAATATTCACTTAAACTTCCCCAATTCCTTATCTTAGGGTATATCCACCCCAGGACCACAGTTCCCTGGGCTGCAAACAAAGACTCAGAGAATATGCCCACACCCTAAGCCAGAACTGATGTAGAATATGTCATGTACCTCCACATTTCAGGGTTGAGTATAATCATTTGGCATTATCACTTCTATACGGTTATTTACTAAGTGTACATACACCCATGCAGCAAGACTGAAAGAGGAAGGCAGGAGCACAGATCATGCCTAGAGCCCCTGCCATGCTTTAGATTTTGTTCTTATTAATTGGAGTTGTAGCTGCAAAAAACCAGGCCAGAAATGACCTTTGATTATTTTATGAAACCCAAACACACTTGTCAAACCCAACCATGCAAAACGGCACAAATTAAGTCAACTTTCACTCTGGTTTCGTGCCAAATGGAATGAAGCCTCTGGTGGGTTGGACAGCTCTATTTCCTGCTTTCAATTTCAGAGAGTCCAATTAGTAAATCAAACTTTCAAAGGCTGTCTAAAATAATTAATTAGGTCATAATTACTCAGAAGCATATTTTATAGTGTACTCTAATCTAGTATCTGGTCTAAATGCTTGAAAAGGGTATCAATTTCATTATTAAAGAATTAATTATAATTGGGCCTAATCCTTTGGTGATAGAGGTTGAAAAAAAGATACTCTAGGGATAAACTGTTCACATATGTGAAGTAGATAAATTCTTCCAGAACTCAAGAGCTAGTTGAGTTCTAGAATTATTTGCTTCTTCCTTTGTTAAAACCTTACAGACTTTTCCCAACAAATAAATGCCTCATAGGAAAAAAGGGCCCTCTGTCTGAAAGTATTTATGATGTTTGGACAACTCATCTTCCTCCTACTCTGTCACAAACATTTTCAGTAATCAACATGTTTGTACCATAAAAGACGAAGAGAACACATGTGTTGTGCCACTCTACCAAGGAGTTTTTCCACTTTATCTAATTGAATCTAATAATGTAATACAGTAATTATATAATCCTATGAGAGATATATCATTTTTACATGTTGAGGAGCAAAGGTTCAGGGAGACTGAATGATTTTCACAGAGCTAATAAGGGCAGAAACTGGGAATTGAGTTCAGGACTATTTCATTCCGTACTTCACCCTATGTTTCTTATTTCAGTGTTTGTCACAATGGGGACCCTGGTAGCATGTTTTTATGAGGGTTCATGAGTATCAAAACACCATTTTAAAAAAATGTTCTTCTTTCATTTCAATAATATGAAAATGTATATATTTTACCATTTATGAATATAAAACAGTTAATGATGTCTCAAGCTACAACCCCTCAGCTCTCCTTGAGGAATCCTCAAAGATGTTTTGTGCGGGAGGGGAATTTGCCTGCACATGACACGTGCTTATAAAACTGTGTCTTGCACGGCCAAAGAATATTCCTTGTGGACTCTCGAATATTTTCCATTAATTCTTCAAATCCCAGGTTGTATTTATTTATTTTCACAAGCATGTTCAAGACTCACATGTTACAACATCAAGAGGTGTAAAGAAACTTCTAGTCATGAACTCTTGAGATTGAGCTGTATCACTATTCATTATGGGAAATTTTGTTTGGCCAACCAACCATTAGGAACCAGTGTAAGCATCTGAAACAAGAGCAGTTATTTGGTTAAATGATTCTTAGAGAAGATAACTCTTGCTGTTTTATACATTTAATATTATTATTACTTAATTTTACCCAGACCACTGAGTTCTCTTTTATATATTATTATTTGCTCCTGGTTTACATACATTTTAATGAGTTTCCTGAAGCCTGCTGTGATAATATCTTTGTCCCTTTCATGTGCTAGTACAGTATGCTTTTATTTGACAAATAGCTTTTTTCAACTGACATTTTAATGCCAGATTCACAAGAAATCAAGCAGAAATGCTAAATAATTTGTTTTGTCAGTGAGGTAGGGTTCTAAAGAGATTTCCATCAGAAAAGCTATATAAAAGGGATAATAAATGAAAGATGGCAAAATATAGACAAATACCTCACATCTTAATACTTACACAAGATAGCATAACTTATTACCAGTTGAGAATAGAAAAAAAATATTCTTTTGAAGACAACATTACATCATCCTTGAGAGACTAATTCTCAACTTTATTAAGATTCAATAATAGAAATTCTCTCTGCAAATTATCCTAAAGCTTCTCATTTGTAGTGACTGCTTTTTAGGTGTGTATTCTGTTTCTAAATGTTACTATTTTTAATATAATGCTTCTTAAGTTAAATGAAGGACTAATTTTCCCCAATCTTCTTTTTCATGAGCTAGGAAGGAGAA